>NC_141546.1:95327500-95607500 GCF_021556685.1 Rattus norvegicus
CCTATGTGCCCTCACCGAAGCCGTGATCCAGAAGGATTAAGCCAAACTTAGTCCATATAGGGCTGCGACTCTCTGTGTTCTGTAAACTATGTCCTAGGGGTGTATGTCTGTGCTATTAGCTCAGAGAAGTCCTGTTCTCATTGTCAAGGGTCCCACTACTGTCTACTGAGGCTCTCTACCTTGTAGTGAACAGTTGGGACCAAGTCTTCTGTGTGCTCTATTTCTATTGCAGTAGAGAACACTCTAACCTCTTCAAAACACCAAAGTATAGGGGATATGGGGAAACAAAAAGGCAAGTCCCAAGTTCCTTTGGGACATGCTAGCACCTGAAACCCGAGGTTAATTTATCTTGTTGCAAAGGTTTCATTCTCCCAGTAGTCTTTTTATTTGTTTTGTAAATTTTCCAATGAGAAGAAAGCTGTGCCAGAGAATTGGAGTCGGAGAGGGAGCCGTTCCAATGGAGGCTCCTAGTGTGTGTGAGGAGATGCGTTTGATGCCCCGTGTTACAAAAGCAAAAGGAAACCATATTTTTTTTCTTAGCCTTATGGTATTCTTCACAAGGAAATGATTGGCTGCTTACTAAAGAAGATGCATTACAAAACCAAGGCCAAAACAAACAGCTGGATACATACGTCACAACATTGTAACCACGGGCTGGGAAGATGACTCAGAGGAGCACCAGCTAGTCTTTCAGAGGACGGGGATTCCATTCCCAGCTCTCACTTCTATCTAAAACTCTAGTTCCTGGGGACCTGGCATCTGCGCATGCATGATACATATGAGGTGCACAGACTACATGCAGGTAAAATATCCAGGTGCACAAAATTTAAAAAACAAATTACAAAGTAATTCATAGTAACTGGAGGACAACGGTCATTCACTGATAAGCAGCCAAGTCCTCATAAGAATTAAGGTTATACATATTTTAATGTTAGCTGCTGCTATGTATCTCACCTTGGTGGCCGAGTGCTTGTCAAGCATGTATGCTGTGTACTACCCTCAGTGCCACAGATTAAACATTGTGCTTATCGGCTTTTGTACCATTCAAATAATTTTAAACTAATGCATGCGTCATCTACTCAAATGTGAAATTTAACTTTCCATTTTTAAACCATGAAAAGCTTTATCCGTGAATCTATTTCAATGTGAATAGTATCAGTTGTCTTCACAGCCCGAGAGTCTCATACACGCTCAGGCAGGTGTGACGTATGTGACTGGGACTCTGCCGTGTGGCTTTCTTCTGTTTGTGAGGTCTACGAGACAAAGATCATTCTGGAAACCTAAGGGCACCAATCTGACGTCGGCCCAGTGAAAATGTAAAGTCATGGAGACAAAGTTGGGAAGGTGGAGGTAAGGTAAGGAGAGGGGGCAGGGAGCTGGGGAAGAGGTCATTGGAGAACTGGTGTCAAAGAAAGGGGTATCATTTACATGCGTGTGGCCCCCCTGCTGCCTCTGTAGGTGACAGAGACGCATGTCTATTCTAGACTTCCTGTGAGTCTCATCCTTTCTACCTGCTACCAGCTCCATTCTCAGATGTCTCCCAATCCCCAGCCCATGTGGCACTGAACTGTGACCCTGTCCTCCTAAACTTTGTCTTCGTCTGGGCTTTCTAATCATGGGTCATTACCCACTGACCACTGTCAGGTCTCTAAAATAGATTCCCTGGCAACCATTCCTTATTTCACTGACACATCTGTAAGTTCCACAGCTATTCTTCCAAAGCATAACTGTCAGTCTGGGATCTCTGTCGGCACACATAGTCCAGGCACCTGCCTGCAGGCTCTCCTCAGGACAACTGCAAGGGCTGACTGACCCCTCTCTACCCCAATCTCTGCCTACCATGTGTCTCTTATGAATTTGACTTTTCCTCTCCCCGCCTCTGTGTGTGTGTGTGTGTGTTGGACAGAGAGAGAGAGAGAGAGAGAGAGAGAGAGAGAGAGAGAGAGAGAGAGGGAGAGGGAGAGGGAGAGGGAGAGGGAGAGGGAGAGGGAGAGGGAGAGAGAGAGAGAGAGAGAGAGAGAGAGAGAGAGAGAGAGAGAGAGAGAGAGAGAGAGAAAGGAATTTATTTGCCTTGGCTGTGAGACAAAGCAAAACTGGTTAATGGGACCTCCAAGGCCTGTGTGGTCTGAGGACCCATCTCCCCCTGTATGAGCTTGAGCCACAGACCCTAACCATCTTTGTTTAGTTCCTGTGCTCAGCCACCTTTCCTGTCGCAGAGCTCTGAGGGGGCTGTTTATTCCTGCCGTCTTCATTTCTGTTTGCGCTTAGCCGTCATACCAGGGCCTGTGCCCCTCTCACTGTAAGCAAGCATCCTTGGTACCCTTCTGTATTCTCAGAGCCTGGCACTTACTGAACGATTATTCAATACTGACCGAATGAGAAGAAACGTTCTCTGGATCATAACATAGACACTACAAGTTTTTATTGACAAAGATTTTAAATTCTCTCTAAGTAACAGCATACAGCTTATTTCTCAGTCCAGTCTGCGGGGCTAAAGGACTGAGGATTATTGTCAGTGTGGAGGAAGACTAGAGAGAAGTGTGGGGTCAGGGGGCAGTCACTGGGAGCCTCAAGGTCTGGGTCAGCCAACTGCCCTTGGAGAGAAACCTGTTCCCTTTACCCAGTGCTCAGCCAGGCATGTCCCCTGAGATCGTCCTCTAGTACCAGCTAATAGTGACACAGCAGATGTGCTCTTCGTAAGGCAAATCACAGGTTTGGACAGTCAGGGGTTTTCCAGCACAAAGGCCAACCAAGTAAGTGCAGAGAGCCCTGCTAGCGTTGGCAGCAGACCCTGGATCTGACTGGACAAGAGGAGTGCTCCCTCATAGAGACTGTGTGAGATCACCTGGTGGTGTCCTGAGTTCCTGGCAGCTCCTCCTGGGGGCATCCACACTTTGGCTTGGGTTTGGGAATTGTGGGGGCTCAGGGCAAGATGTCAGGAGTGGGAGGTGTTGCCTCCTATTGGCCCTGGATCTGACTGGCTCTGCAATTCCATCTTCCTTCCTTGGGACATTACGGAACTCTAAGCAGGGAAAGGGAAGCTTTGGTCCCCTTTGTGTTCCAGCTTGCCACACAAGAGAGGGGTGCAAATGTTTTTGCCGACAACTCCCAGGCCTTCTGGTAGTGCTGCTGGTTCACCACTCCAGGTTTCAGGCTGGTCACTGAGGGATAAGCAGAGGCTTCCTGGGACCTCACAGATGGCTAGTGGCCAGTCTCTTTCCCCTCATTGCCACTGTCCCTGTGCTGTGGTGGCTCAGCTGTGGTGTGCCCTCTGTGCTGGGCCTAAAGTTTCATTTCTCTCAGAGCATGGCCTTGGAGTTGAGCTAAGGAGAACAGGCCAGAGTTGACCAGCAAGACAAAGTTCACGTGCATTTAAAGGCAACATTGAAGAGAGGAAGAACAGGACAGCGTAGGGAGAGCCTAATGGGGAGCCATGTGGAGGTAGCATAGCCACATGTCAGCAGAGATGGCCAGAAGATTCATGATCTGGGGGGTGTGCTCTGCTGAAGCACACCAGGGGCTAGGGCCAGCCCAGCTGGAGCCCAAGACTTCAGTGCTGCCCCTGTACCTTCCTAAAGACAGGGACTGTGCTTTTCCAGGCCTCAGTCTGGTCACCACCACAGAGGAGTTAACTAGTTAACTAGTTAGGGAAGGTAGGGATCGTACAGGGCAGGCCCTGGATGCCTATAGAGAGGAATGAATACTTCCAGTGTAGGAAGCCACTTAAGATTATTGATTCAACCCCGTGTTTATAAGCTTTAAACCTAAGGAGGCTGGGAAGGCTAGCTCGTTAATTACTTAGAAATTATTATTTTATTTAGTCTCAGGCAGATTCTATTGCAGATGTGTCTGAGATCTCATTAACAATGGCCTCTGGACTCTACTTTTTGGGTTCTCAAACAAGCATGTTCCATTATGGTTTGTGTACACCATACATGGTACACATGGTATGTGTGTGTGTGTGTGTGTGTGTGTGTGTGCGCGCTGGGGATAGATTCCAGAGCCTCCCTCATGTACGCACATCCTCTCCCACTAAGCTGTCACCCAGCGTGGTTTCACTATTTCCCTCAATGCTGGACACGGGTTTCTCAGTCCTATGATGATGGAAGGACAGGCAGAGCTGCATTGTTAGGTCCCTGCGCCCTCTCCCATCTCCAGCTCTGCCAACCCAAATAGGAGGTCAAGTTTTCCACTGGCTTAAACCGTCTGGAAGTGCGTCTCATCTCCTTTAAGGAGGAAGGTTAGCCCAGGCCTGCTGCTGAGCTGGGCTGACAGATGCCCTTGTTGGGGTAGCAGAAGTAGACTGCCCAGCATGCGTTCTCTTTCTCCCCACCACAAGCCACTCTCTGGGCATTGTCTTCACCGTAGCCAGCTGATCCTCAGTGACACAACCTTGTGGCCTGGAACCTCGAGGACTGGAAGTTTCCTCACAGGCATACGACAGGACTGCCTAGAACCTGGGGGCCTTTTGAGTAGTCCAATTCACCTTCCTTGCTTTGAGGGTGCAAATAGAGGTTCCTGAGGCCTGGCTAGCCTTCCAGCCAGAGAGAACCCTCTGCTCACTGGGTTTTTTTAGTGATGGCTGGGAGAGTGGCTGAATTTGCCTGTAGCAATGCCTCAGTCACAAAAAGAGCATCAAGTCTCCAAGGGCTTTAAGTAAGGAGTTCAAGTGTCTGTGGAGGGAACTGGGTGTGGCTCCATGGTAGAGCACTTGCCTAGCATTTGTGAGGCCCTGGGTTCGATCTTCAGTGTAAAGAAAAGGAAAATCCCTAGGTAGCCTCTGTTGTTAAGATGCCCCGCCCATCAACATCTCCTCCTTGAACACAGGTTCTCAGAAAACAGGATCCTAATGGGCTGGGAGGTCTCCTACAGCAGAGTGCACAGTGGGAAGAGAACAGAGTCACCTTTTCCCTCTTGGCAGAGGAGTTCATTCCTCTTTTATGGGTGTTTCTTCTTCTCTGAGGGACAAGCTGGTTGGACAACCTGAGTAATCAGGGGAGACCAGCTCCCCTAAACTGCCCAGTCATTCCTAGGCACTTAGGTCCAGAAACTTGCAGTCTGACTGCCTTGTATTGTAAAAAGATTCAAGAAACAAACCATCCAAGGAAGGTGATTTGTTTACAACTTAGACAAGGGAGGGCTTCTAAGTATCTCCAGACAGCATCATCTTAAAATTTAGACAAGGGAGCATCTCGAAGTTTCTCCAGACAGCATCATCTTAGAGTCCATAGAAAGCCAAAGAACATTTACCTGTGAGCATGTGAACACGTGACTGTTCCATGACGCGGCTGGTGAAGGGGAAGGCTGTACTGTAGATATGTAGATATGAAGGAGAGAGCAGGCAGAGGCCTCTGGAAGAGTCCAGAGCAGAGACAGAGAGCAGTAGGTTGAGCAAGGCCAGCAGACTGGATCTGGCCAGGAGAGAAGCAGAACAGCCTGGGGTGGGGGATGGGGAGGGAGCCATGAAGACCAAGAGCAGACCCAGGGTGTGCATGGCTGAATTAGCAGGGTTATGAGGAAATAAACAGCTGGAGAGGAAACCCGTGAGCTGGAGAAGTTTGGGCTCCTGGTGGAGGTAAGAAGAACTAGGTCCTTGTGATTCTGAGGGAGCCTGGAGGCAGCCTCGGCTGACATGCTGATAGGCACCAGAGTTAGCCATTGTCCCCTCTGCAGTGCTAAGGAACTGTCTCCTTTAGTAGAGGGGAGCCAGCTTCACAAGTCCTTGAGCAATGCTGGCTTTCCTCTAATCACTAGAACTTGGGGAAATGGCCTTTCATTTGTATGTGACAGTGAGACAGGCTAATCTGTCTTTTCCTGGTGCCAAGGGAACCCAGGTGCCTCTGCTCTCTGTTCTAGAGATGGATTTTAAATTCCAGCCTTCTGTCATGGCCCATCCGGTCTGTGGGCCATGTCCAGTTTACAACTTTCTGTTCCAAACCCTTCAGAATGCCTCTGGCTGTACTCTCTCTCTCATATACAAGAAAAACCTTCTAGTTAACCATCCTGTGGAGTACCCGTGTCCTCAGTTTACAGAAGCTGCACTGTGGCTCTCTGATGCCACGTGGAGCCTCTGGGACCTCCCACCCCTGGCCATGGCATCCCACAGCCTTCCCAGGTCCTCAGGCAAACTGCAGGCCGATGAGAGCCAGCCAGGTGTGTCCATGGCAGGAACGCTCACATGATCAGACATCCACTGTCCAGAGGAAGCTCAGAGAGGACCTGGACCCTGACATTGTAGAAGATGATGATATAAAGAAAGGGAAAATAAGGAAAGATAGAGGAGCCCCTCAACCCCAGGATTCGGTTAAATCTCTTCAAAGGGTTTTCAAACTGCTTACAAGGAACCATAATCCTTTGAGAAAAGCTCCCCAAAAAAGACTGAACCATGTTTAAAGGTCAAAGCACACATCTCCACTTCCTTGTGGCAGTGCAGTGAGAATTCCTTTGAACTTTTTGACCCTTGTCTCTTATCGGCAAACAAGAACACAAAGAACCCCACAAACCACTGTGTAATCCCAGTTGCTAAGTAAAATGTAGATAAAAATGAGTATGCGAAGACATCCTTTCTCCAGGCTATCACCTTTGAGGAGTAGAGATAACGTCATGAGGAGGAAGAATACAGTAATAACTAGGCTTAGGGTGATGGAGATCCTAACGTACCCTAGACAGAGGCGAATGGAGGGCCACTAGGCACTTACCCTTACCCACTGCCTCGGTTAGGGTGTCTATTGTTGTGAAGAGACACCATGACCAGAGCAAGTCTAACGAGGAAAACATAATTGGGGCTGACTTACAGTTTAGAGGCTTAGTTCGTTATATTTATGCTGGGAAGCATGGTGGCATGCAGGCAGACATAGGGTTGGACAGGTAGCTGGGAGCTCTACATCTGGATCTGCAGACAGCAGGAAGAGACAGAGCCACCAGGCCCAGCTTGAGCATCTGACACCTCAAAGCTTGCCCCCAGTGACACACTGTCTCCAGCAAGACCACTTAAAGGGACCACTCCCTATGAGCCTATGGGAGCCGTTCTCCTTCAAACCACCTCACCCACCCACCACGGAGCTTGCTCTCAGCTTAGGCTGGGCGTGGGTGGGGCAGGTAGAGAGGATGCAGGAGGGAGGTTAACTGCGGTTTCCCTGAAGGTAGGATGCGACGCTTGAGCAGCTGTCATTCCTGATGAGACAGGACTTACTAGTGATGAAACTGTCCCAAGTCACCCGCAAGGCTGTAAAGAGTCCCTCGCTCACGTTACCGTAAGCCCGATCAAGTCACCGGTTCATCAAGTTGCTCTGTGAAATCATTTGTGGTTGCTGCCTCTCTATGATGAATGGATTCTTGTTTGTGTTGCTCCTTCTAAGTTCATCTTAAACTCTTGTCTTAACAACTCCAACTTCACACTGAGTCACCCTTACACTCCTTCTGCACCAGAGGTCTAGATGCTGGCTGCCCCTGACCGGATGCTGCAGGGAAAGTCACAGGCTGCACAGCCCGAGTGCTGAGCTGTGTCCTTGCAGCTGAGGAAGGCCTGGCTCTTGAAGTTATCACCACAGGTACTATTCTAACCCTAAGGTCTGAAGGGCATTTCCCTGTGTTTAAAGAGCACTTAACGTTCAGAGAGGATGGCCGGTCAAGGTAATCTGAGCAGTAAGTACTCAGCGACTCCCACACTGTGCCACTGCTCGCCAGCCTCTGCAAGGCTAGAGGCAGCAAAGACTCTACTTGCTTGAGCACAAACGAGGCTTGTTTGTCAGTTGGCCAAGTAGAGTTTTCTGAAGGGATGTTTTAATAACACAGCTGAAACAATATTTCCCGCTAAAGTGAGCTCCTCGGGCCTTGGAGGAGTGCACAAGCGTGGCTCTGCCAGTGGCTTGGCTCCATAGGAAAGTGCAGAGGACCCACTGGCAGCCAGGGGAAGGCAGGCATTGGGCCAGGAGTCAGATGCCCCTGCAGGCCTGTGATGGTGGGAAGGAACAGGCTGGCCACTCTGAGAGGCAAAACAGTTGCTCTCTGGGGAGAAAGCATGAACTGTGATTTTCCCCAGTAAATCAATAAATCCAGTAGCAGGGCCCTTTGCTCCTCTGAACCAGTTTGTGGAATTGATTATGTATCTGAGGATGGAGATCCAGTCCCCCCATTCCCTGGGCACCACCATGCAGGAGAAGGTTCTTGGCAGAGGTCGGGCTTCCTCTTGGGTGCCTTTTCCCAGTCTTGTGGACAGAGCTCTCTGGAGACTCCACCATGCCAGGAGCTTGGCCTGAAAACCACCTGCAGGGGACCCCAGAAGGCCAGTGGGACTGAGTAGTGGCCCTCCTGCCTCCAGTCTTGTCCTTGACCTCCATTCTCCCCCATCCCACCAGCCAGGCTGTGTTCCCATACTCTGAGGTCTTAAAACAAGAATCAGGAAGTGGAATATGAGCCTAAGCCCTTCAATACTTGAGCCTGGGCCAGAATCCTGGGGAAAACAAAAACAAAGTGTGCAGAGGCACCAGATAAGTAGAGCTGTGCCTGGGCATGCCGGGGCGGCTGTGGATGGGAGGGAGGATGCTGCTCCTCCTTACAGGAATTTCTGTGGGTACCACTGGTGTGCTCTGGGCAGAAACTGGACCCCAGGGTCTGGCGGAGGCTCTCACCCTTTCACTAAAAATCGCTCCCCCTGCTCACCGTGCCCTTCCCTCTCAGTTCATCTGGGGCAGCAGGTGTGCAAGGCGCAGCCAGAGGCAGTGCAGTGGCACCAGATAACGTGGGGTTTAGTGTTGGTGCTGAAGGTCACACAGCTGACCACTCCAGGAGCATCTGAGGGTCTAGGGAAAATCTTGGTCTCTTGGAAGGAGGGGCAGCAGAAGCTTGGGCCCCTCTCACTGACCTCGGTCACTCCTCTCAGGGGGCAACTGAAGACGTAAAAGCCACCCACACCAGGCACACCTCTGCCTCAGGACCTTTGCACGTTCTCTCCTCAGCCCAGTACAGCTGGACACTCAGGAGTGAGGCCCACCCCTAACCCTTTGCAGTGTGAAGGTGTTGCTTCTGTGAGGCCTTCCCTTCCACTCAACACACTGGTCTCTCTTTACGGCTTTCTGCTTCCTACAATTCAGAAATATAATTTATATTTTACAAATAGATATTCATTTATGTTTTGGTGCTGGGGATCTGGCCCAGGGCCTTGAATTTTGTTTGTTGTCTGAGCTAAAAAGCTCCCAGAGCCCATGAGAACACATTCCCTCTCACCCCGCAGCGCAGAGGTTAGTGGCTGAACAGTCAGTCTGGGTATTTGAGCACTGCCCCACTGGACACACTTCTTCAGGGACACAGGAAGCCATCACATGGCCCTCCGCGTGTCATTATTAGGGAATGGAAATTGTTTGCTGAACACGCCCACGTTTTTGCTCCCTCCCACCCTCTGAAATCTTGTGAAAGGTCAGACCATGCACACCCAGTGAAAGGCTCCACTAGGGGAAGGAAGCAGCTATCACAGTAAAAAACAACGTGAGCCTCTGGGGCTTTGTGACTTTAAAAGAAACGATCAGGACGAAATCGGAAGTAGAGAAGCAAATGTCGAACTCTACAATCTTGCCAGCAACATAGAATGCACGCAAAGGCGTGGTAGTCCGGTTAACATGCATGCATATGCCCCGGATCCCTCCACCTCCCTCCGGACACCGCCAATCAGATGCAAGAAAGGCGATCCAGACTTTGGGCTGCAGGAAGTTTAAATGGCAGTAGGTGCAGCCTGGAGAAGTTAAAAATTAAGTCACTGCATAAACAGCGTCCTCAGCTACCTGGATCGGCTCAGGTGCAAGTCGTAAGCATGGAGCCCAAGGGACAAATGTGCATCTGCGGCTAGAGAACCAGAAGGCTGAGGAGCCAACACCGCTGTTAGACTTAGCACCCACCCCTTGCTTCCGAGGCGGCGCAACTCGACTGCTTTGGGAGGAAGATGGGGGTATTGGATGCAGGACTGGGAAGCACGGCCTACTGCACGCCTGGTTCAGGCTTGCAGTAGGGGGAGGCGCATTTAGCTGCGGGAGTTACACGCAGCCCTCAGCCCTCGCAACTCTCACGCTGGGGTGCCGCCGCTGTCCCCGGAGCTTACTGTCAGGGTCACGCTCGCGCTCCTACTTCCGAGGCGGCTGGTGTGCAGTTTCTCCACTCTCCAACTCCTCTTGAGCCTCTCTGCCGGTGGCTGTGCTTTGGAGACCCCAGCTGCCGGTTGCCCGGCTCCCTTCTAGCCCCGCCCCGTCCTTGGCCCCACCCCGGAGTTCCCTAGTTGGTCTAGGCTAGCTGAGCAGAGAGCACCTAGCTAAGGTTTCACCTATTCTGGCAAAAACTGCTGTTCTGAACAGGACTTTGGCAGTTTAAACTCTGCAGTCTGTGGACTCTAAACACAAAAGCCCGAACTGGTGGTGTTACAGCCTTCCTCTCACCTTCCTAGCAATTCGCTGTAATCATTTTATGAGTGAATCGGTCAGTGAACAAACATCTGGGGATAAGCTTGACCATAGGATGCTTGTTTCCCACGGGCAAGGCGCTGGAGTTCATTCCCAGAACCGCAAACAAAATAAAGACTGAAGTGTGGGTATGCACACAAAAACCTTAAGTTTGTCTTTAAGCACACCCTGTGAGGCTGGCTGATCTGAAGCCCAAGAGGCTTGGCCACCAAGCAAAGGCCAGCACAGGGAGGAAGGAGACAGCACTGCCTAGCAGGCAAGCAGGAATGGGCCAGCCACAGCTCCTGGCACTCTTGAGGCTAACCCTGTCTTGATAAACAAACAAACAAATAAACAGACAAGTGAAACAAGAAAAGAAAAAGGAGAGTAAGAATGAAAAATAGAAGATAACACCAGTTCCTGGTGATGGGTGTATCAGCCTGTGAATGCGGTGAACGCACTTGTCTTAGTCAGGGTTCCTATTGCTGATATAAAGCATCGCGATCAACAGCAGCTTGGGGAAGAAGGAATGGGTTTTGCTGGAAACTCTCAAATAACTCCATCATGGAGGGAAGTCAGGGTAGAAACTCAGGACAGGGACCTGAAGGCAGGAACTGAACCAGAGGCCACTGTTTCTGGCTTGCTCTCCGTTGGCTTGCTCAGCCTGCATTTTATACAGTGAAGGACCATCTGCCCAGAGGGCTGGTGGGCTGGGTCCGCTCACATCCATCAATCACTAGTTAACAAATGCTCCAGGTGAGCAGTCCTTCTAGGCTCCGCCCCACAGTTGCCTGGCAACAGCCAGGCATACCTGACAGTATAAAAGAGGCTGCTTGCCCCCCTCCTTACCCTCTCTGTCTCTTCTCTCCTCTTTCCCCTTCCCCTCTCTTTGGCTGGTCTCTACTCTTGTTCTCTCTCTGTATTCTCTCTCTCTCTCTCTCTCTCTCTCTCTCTCTCTCTCTCTCTCTCTCTGCCTTTCTCTGTCTCTACTCTCTCAACTCCAGTCCCCATAAATAAACTATTCTACACTACACATGTCCTGAGGCTCAGCATGGGCTGCAATGGCATCCCTTCCCTCCCCAACTCCCCACCCCCACATCCCTAGCGTCCTTTTCTTTTCTTATAAAACACAAAACTCCACAGTCCTGCCTACAGGCCAATCTAATAAAGGGATTTTTTTTTCCAACTTTGATTCCCTCTTCTCAGAATACCCTAGCTTGCAACAATTTGGTCATAAATAAATAACTAACCAAAACCCAACCAGGTCGCCACTGAACCTGCAGTGTCGGACAGATTTACGGACTGAGTGTGGCGGTGTGCTCTGAGCCTTACTTGGCAAGTAGAAGGCCCTAGATTGGATTGCCAACATGATAAAAATGAAACAAAACACAGCAAAAAAAAACCCCAAAAACCCATGCCATGCGGACTACATCTGAAGAGAGCTGCTGTTGGAAACAAAGAAGACCAAAGGCTCCCCTCCCTCTTGCCTGTAACCCACTTGCCATGAACTCTAGTGTGATGTGAGGCGTTTCAAAGTTTAGTTTACAGGAAGGCAGTGACCAAACATGTGGGACTGAGAGTTCATCGGAGCAAGGAGCAATTCAGACAGACTTTCTGTGCCTTTTGCCAAAAGCCATCGAAAAGTTCACTGAGTGAAAGAATGGGCACAGCATGGCTGCCGGAATATGTTATGTTAAAAATAAATGAATGAATAAATAAGTAATAACAGAGAGGGGAAGAAAGAAAGAAAAAAGAAAGGAAGGAAGGAAAAAAGAGGTTGAATCTCGGCACCTGCTTTAGAGTCCCGTCCTTCCCCCCTCCCTGGCAGCTCCATCAGGGACTTAAAGCCTCCCTTTCTGTGGTGAAGTCTTAGTTGCTGTGCAGGGGCTGGAGGGAGGCATGGGAACTGTGTAAGAAGTGAGGCCTAGTGAGAGGTCTGCAGGGCACACCCCTGAAGGGAATACTAGGACCCCAGCCACACCTCTGTTCACAACACCAAATTCCCTGGCTATGAGAATTTTCCCCCAGTGTCTGTTCCTGCCCTACTGGGTCACCACAGGCCCCAAGCAGGGCCAACAGACCCAAACCTGAGGTCGCTAAGGTCCCACGCCAGGACAAACTTGATTTCCTTATAAGCTGATTATTTAGAATCCTTGTGAGTGCAGTGGGAAGCTGACCCACACACAGACTGATCCAAAGGACACCTGGGACAAAGGTGGTCTCTGGTTCTATTAGCACACTGAAGTGTATGCTGGCCGCTAGGCTCCCTCGGTTATCACAAGTACCTGTTGCAGAGGCCATGCTGGCCTCCTGCCTCTTCTCAATTCTTCCTACACCCTACCCTGAACTTCTCCAGCTCGCAGACTCCCTCCCTAAGGCGGCTCATTCCCCTGTAAAGGTTCTGAACTCTGTCCCCTCTCTCTTGCCTTTCTGTCCTGTTAGGCTCTTTTTCCACCTCACCCCCCGTCTCGTGGTCAGGTCCACTCCACTGGGCACACTCAGTTTACTTCTTTCTCTCTCTACTCTGGATTCATCCAGATGCCTCTGGCTGTGCTCTCCCTCACATGTACAATAAAAACCTCCCACTTAACCATTCCCTGGAGCAGTCATGTTGTGCATTCATACATGTTGTGCATTCATACATCTTGTGCTAGAAATCCTTAATTCACACACATACAGCAACTGTGAAAAATGTGTGGCTGACAGTTTGGATACAAACTGCAGAATCACTCCCCATTCTCCTATCCCTAAAAGAAAGCCAGACAAGTATGGTGCAGCAGTGCTGGACGATGTCCAGATGTTTGGACATTGACTCAGGGAGATCACAAGTTCAAGGCCAGCCAGAATCTGATCATTGGACAGATTAAGACATCCTGGAGCTAGGACTGGGGTGTGTGCTCTGTAACCTGAGCATTCAGGAGGCTCACGTCTCAAAAATAATCATCTTGAGGCCAGCGTGAGCTAAACAGCTCTAGAGTCTGTCTTAAGAAATCCAAAGTCACCAAACAAATTTAAAATTTTTATTTAAAAAGTATGTGTGTGAGTGTTTTGCCTGCAGTGACCACAGAGGTCAGAAGAGGGTGTCACATCCCCCTGGAACTGGAGTTATAGATGTTTGTGAGTCTCCATGTGGGTGCTGGGATTTGAACTCTGGTCCTCGGCAAGAGTAGCCAGTTCTCTTTCCTGCCCAGCCATCTCTCCAAACAAACACATTCTAAAAACCTCAAGCCCCAGACATGTCAAGTCGACTGTGCTATTTCCATGCTGACTCTGATCTCTCCAGCACTGATGGAAGGGCCTATCACTCATAAAGTTCAATGAAATGTAAAATGCAATTTCTAAGTGAAGCTGCCATGACAATACTTCATTTCCCAATGGCAGGGTGCATAAAAGGTTTTCTCCCACATTTTGTTGGTGGTAGTGTTTCATGGCAGATTGAAGACCCTGATAAATACAGAGTGCAGCTTTCTCCCCTTAAGCCAGACATTGACAGAGTGGCGAAAATGTAAAGTAATGCCACCTTCTTTCTATAAGTTACTATAACAACCTTTGACATGGTGCCCGGCAGGAAAGTGTCTTAGCCAGGTGTGTGCAATCCCTGAGGTGGAAGCCCAGAACTCGGGAGGCAGAGGCAGGTGGATTCCTGGGAGTTCAAGACCAGCCTGGTATACATAGCAAGTTCCAGGACAGCCAGAACTACATAGAAATATCCTGTTTTTAAAATACAAGAAGAAGGAGCTGGAAAGATGGCTCAGCAGTTAAGAGCACTGACTGCTCTTCCAGAGGTCCTGAGTTCAATTCCCAGCAATCACATGGTGGCTCACAACCATCTGTAATGGGATTCCATGTCCTCTTCTGGTGTGCCTGAAGAGAGTTACAGTGTACTCACATACATAAAGTAAATAAATATTTTTAAAAAAGAAAGAAAACGATGTCGTAGTGTTCTTAATTAGTTTTATGTATTTAAAGGGATCCTGACTAGAACCACTCTGTAGACTATGGTGTGCCCTCATGTACCTTAGAACCCTAACTAAATATTAGGCAGGCAAAGAATAGTAAAACTATACTTTTGGCACTAGGCTTAGGAACAGGACTCAAGCTCTGTGCATGGTGCAGCTTCCAGAACCATGGAGATGGGATGGCTCCCAGTCTTTCCCACATCTCTTTTTCAATTGGCCCTGCAAACCCTAACCCACAGTCTGTACAGGGCCAGGGGAGAGGTCCTGCTATTCTGCAATAAAGGTTGCTCCCTGTCCTGGAGATTCCTTGACTGTAGGGGGAGCTGCTGAGTTCTGAATCCTCTGTGTCACTAACTTGCTGAACCAGACTCTTTTTCTGTAGGTGTCTCCACCTCTCCATCCTCCACACAGGGTGCCCTTGGTGGCAGGGGGCCAAAGCAGTTTAACTAATTCACTGCTACACACATGAGTGTGCTCTCACACGTGCAGGGACACACACACACACACACACACACACACACACACACACACACACAAGCCTCAAGCCCACAGTAACCATCGACATTTGTGGAGGTTCATCCACGCTGGCTTCCAGGGGGCAGGAACCTTGTCACCTGTCTCTACCATGACCAGGCAGGACTCAGCATTCAATGTGTAGGGAACTGTGAAGTTTTCAGGTTTTAAAACAAGCTGTCAACAGAACCTGGGGATAGAAATGGTAGACAGCCCTCCTCTCAATGTTGACTGAGATCGCTAGTTCCTGGGGTGCCCTTGCATGAACTGGGGCTCTTGAGCCTTCAGAGTCCCTCTGCCCCTCACTACTCCCTGTCTTTACTCCTGGAGGAGGACTGAAAATCAGGATGGGGATGACAATATAAGCCCTGTGGGCACACAGTGAATTACACTAATGGAGTTGTTTGGAGGAGCCTGGGACTTTGCAGATTGGAACTTGGGAACTCACCTCCACAGAGAATGCAGTCTAAGTAAGTGTTCTGAGGTCCTTGTTAGGGGCTTTTGTTCTGTGAGCAGTGTTCCTAGGAGGAAAGAGCTTCTTTCAGGGTTTGCTTCTCTTGAGACTATTTACCCATTGTATCTGGCTTAGTGTCCTGGATGTATAAGTAGCCACTCTCCCTCATGAAGCTGTAAGAAATCGTCTATTTGAAAGCATTTAAGAGCTCCATATCCTTCTCAGTGCAGCAGAGAAATCTCCCAAATCGCTGGCTCAGGACAGGGTTTAGCAGTAGATGCTTTTTGTAAGGGAAGTTTCATTCAAGTGCAGGCCTTTCTTGTGGCTGTGTACAGAGAAATGGGCAGAGGTAGGCTTGTCTGCTATGAACTGGTGTGAGATGGGATGAGGGAGGACTGGGACAGGCCACAGAACTGAAGAATACAAGTCAGCTTCCTTCAGCAATCTGCCCCATTGGGAATCTGTCTTCGTGGAGGTGTGAGGTTCGAATTGAACCTCTTCTGAGACTCTTGAATGAGACTCACAGAGGCTGTGATCGATGCAAAAGCAAGAGGAGTTTAATAATTCCAACATGTTGGGGCCATACCACTTCAAGGGGAGACAGCCCTGAGCAGACTCTAACAGGGAGTTAGATACCTTTCAAACAATTGGGGCAGAATTTAAACAATTGGGGCAGATTTTGCACAATGGTGGTAACTAGGTAGGGGTACTATGCACATTTGGTGGAGCAAAACAACTTTCAGATCAACTCAGTGTAGACTCAGTGTACCGTTTAGGACTTTCAGTTGGGAGTCAGGTAGCTTTGTGTGACAGTTTGGCTTGCAACTGCTCCAGGAACTAAATCAGCCTTTTTCTTCCTGGAAGGGAGGGGTCCTTGTGCTCAGAGGTTTGTGGTGGGAGTTTTCCCACTGGCCCCAGATTGGCCCCAACTCTGGCTCTTTTAGAGGCAAGGAACTGGAAAGGACAAGTTCTGGTCTGGGCTACTTAAGAGTCTACCAATCATGAAGGTCTATCAGGTGTGTCCAGCCTGCAACCTGTGGAGGACCTGTGTACCAGGAAAGTCATGAATGCCATTCAGCGCATCATAGATGATATCAGATTGTAGTGTCAAGGATTCAGCCTTCATCTCTGACCACTGTGCTTTTTTCCTGGGTGCCTGTCCGAAGGTCAACACTTTTGTCCTATTTCAGGGTCAGTGTGTTCCATTCTTAGATACTGATGGGAGGGGAATTCCCCCTTCTGTACTGGGTCACCATGGAGGACTTGGCTTAGAGGGAGTCCCATGTCTGAGACATTGCTGAGGGGGGAATTGGGGTCAACAGATCTATGTGCACTGTATAGCTGCTGCCCAAACACAGATTCTGGCGAGATGGTGTTAGGGTTCAGGACTCGCGGAAGGAAGACCCCAGACTTAAATAGTATGCAGGAATAAGAGCATTTATTCTGCAGAGACAACCAGTATGTGGGGGTGACCCTAGACAAATGCACACAGTCCTTTTTATAGAAGGCCGAGGGAACTCTCTAAAAGGATTAGGTAATCTCTAATGTGATTGGTAGGGGCCAAAGCCCTGACATTTGTACAATTTTGATTGGCTACTATGTTAGGGTTAGGTAATCTAAGAACTCATTGGTTGGTGTTGGATGTCCCAGATGGATGGCATTCCTATGTCCTGAATGATTAATCCAGGATGGGCTGCACAGTACAGATGGGCTATCCTGAGATAAGGTGTCTCCCAGTTATGTGGCTATCTTAAGGCTTTTTTTCGGGTGGGGAATTTTATTGTCTTCCTCCTGGATTTTTGGGGTCTGCTGCTGAAGCAGATGACTTATGGCTTGGTTCCTGACTGGAGACAAAATGGTAATGATACCATGCTGTATGACTTCATTGACTCACTTAGGAACCATCTTAGCTATGTTAGTGCAGATGAGGGACCCACAGTCCCTGCCTTGAATGTAGAATTTCTGGAAGCCCAGCCATGACATCAGCTTGTAAAAGATCCTCACAGTGGCCACCGAACTGAAGCCTGAGTGTGAAAGACACAGACAAGGGAGTGGTGAAGGGGTCTTCTGAGGGCTCCTGTGAAATACCCAGACTTGCCTTCTCCTAAGCTGAGAAAATAGGACCCTACAGAAGGCTAGAAAAAAATCTTAGGGCTGCAAGGAAAGGTCCCTTACACAGGGAAAGGTGGTGAGGGCTGCCTTTGTCAGGGTAGGGCAGTGATTCAACCCTCAGCCAGGGAGGGCAGGTATGTGCAGAGCTTGACTGGCTAGGGCAGGCTGCAGGGTAGAGTTCTGTAGTATGACAGTCAAACAAATTACCATTCATCTGCTCATCTACTGTACAACAGAGTTTGCTGTTAGATGATAAAAGCCAATCACCATGTCATGTCTGTGGTGTGATCCAGATTTTGCAAAAGTTGGCCTAAGATCAACCACACTCTGAGCTTGGGGTAAAGAGGGACCTGGAAAGGTCTGGTATGAGGCGTGAGTTTGGCAACAATGTGAAGCAGGAGCCTTCTTAGACCAGATCTATTCTGGGGAGCACAGAAAAGAAACCTAGCTGGAGACTTGCTGTGTCTGGGAACTGAGGCCACCAGATAGCGTCATGGGTGGTGTAGAGAATCACAAACTTAGGCCCAGTAGAGGAACTTATCCTGAAAGCATCAGGTCTAGCATAGGTGCCAGCCCTGTTAGATCATATAGGATTGTTTTAGTGGGCTGGTGTCTGAGGTGAACTCAAGGTTAGAACTGTCCTCTTTGAACATTTGTACCCAGGGGAGGCGTTATGCCGTAACACACTAATAACTGTGGTTCCTAAGTAAACAGTGAGTTGAGGCTTTGTTCCCAAGCTTGCTACCCATAAAAGGACAAATGTGTTTAGTGCCATCTTCCCTTGGGCATTACCTGTTCTGTTTTCTCTTCCACAGGCCACTTGTCCTACTTTCAGGTTCTGTATATTGTGCCTCGAAGAGCTAGATTTGCCTGTGGTTTTGTTAAGAGTCTCCATATCAGATCGTCTTTAAGGTTAGTAATTGTTGATTTGACAGTATGTAGGATTATTTGGGTGACAAATTTGAGCAAATTTGTGGTGAGGAATTATCTAGATTATGTCAATAGAGGTGGGGAGACACATCCTAAATGTGAGTGGCACCCTCCCACAAAAAGTTGAATGTGAGCATTCATTACTCCATGCCTCCTGGCTGCCAATGAGGTGTGACCAGCTGCTCTAAGATCTGCCCATCATGATGGCCAGTACACTTGACTGTTAGCTGAAATGAACCCTTCCTTCCTAAAACGTGTGTGTGTGTGTGTGTTTGCACATGAATGTATGCAAATGTGTGGGTGTGTGTGCAAGTGTGCTTAGGCCAGCAGAGAACATCAGGAGTCCATCTCTAATACTCTTCCACTCTCCTTTAAGAGAGGGTCTACTGTTGATCATGGAACATGCATTTTGTTTTTGTTTTTGCCTGGGCTGGGATCCCCCCAAGAGTCTCCATATCCTGACCCCTTATTTCTGTCATCATCATTGTGATCTTTCTTGCTAACTTGGTTGGTATTGGGATCGTCTATGAGATAATGTGAGAAAGTCTCCATAAAAGGAGGGAGAAGACACTTTGATATGGGGAGCATGAGGTGGGGGAAGCCATGTAGGACAAGCTGTGGCAAGCGAGTGAGCTTCCCGGAGGTGTTCCCTGTTTTTACATGGCTGTGATGGGTGTGTCCTAAAGAGGCATGGACCCCAGGGGCTTTCTCTCCAGGTTGCTTCTTGCTGCTGATATGCCTTTCCATGCTTGCTGCTGCTGTATTCCTCATATATCTGACATGGTATGGAGAGATCCTCACTGCCTATAGTTCTCTGGGTATTAATCCACTCTGTTAGGCAGGTGTCTTGCAGAATCAATATGAAGATGTACTTTCATGTAATGATGCTGTTTTGACAAACTGATGATTTCATAATTCCTGATAATGGTTCTATAGCACTCCTCAATTGATTTAAGAAATTTTAAGCACCCCCCCCAAAGAAAAAGCTGCAAAAAGAGTTCTGTGGGCCTTCATGTGTCACAGGCATGTAAATTGCACAAAAAAAGAGATAGACTTGGGACAGATTTATGATCAAGGGAAATATTCCTTCTAGGTTACGAATAAGCCCACTAACCTCAGTAACCAAGGGCATAAACTAGGAGTGGGTAATTAATTATGGGTGCGAGAACAGAAAAATAAATGATTAACTAGTTTATATATACAAGACTTCAAAATAATAAGGCACAAGACAGATGTCCTGCCTCTTGTCTAAACCTTGTTAACCTGTGACATAAAAACTATAGTTTAAACTTATAATGAACTTGTGGAGATAAAATATTGATAAAGAATGTTTAGTCAGGTCTTTGAGTCTTGATGGAAAGACATGCAAACAATTCTGATGTAACTCCTTAAAGCTCAGTGACCTATGACATGAACTATTGCTTTGAACTTGCTATGAACTTATAGAATGTAAAAATGTTTACAAAACCATGCAGCCAGTTATCCTGCTGTTAATAATTCAAACTGCTTTTATGATAGTGGCTTTTATGGCCATGAGATAATCTTTCTTCTTATGTAGAGAACTTTGCAGTTTTTATTACTCTTGCTCTGTAGTACACTTGAAATCAGGGATGGTGATATCTCCAGAAGTTCTTTTATTGTACAGGACTTTTTTTTAGAAAAGCTATTCTGTTTTTTCCATATTCTGGTTTTTCAAGGTTTGTAAAGAATTGTGTTGGAATTTTGATAGAAATTGGATTGAATCTGTAGATTGCTTTTGGTAAGGTGGCCATTTTTACTATGTTACTTCTACTAATCCATGATCATGGGAACTGATACCTTCTTCAGTTTCTTTCCTCAGAGAGTTGGAATTCTTGTCATACAGGTCTTTCACTTGCTTGGTTAGAGTCACACCGAGATATTTTATATTATTCGTGGTTCTTGAGAAGGGTGTTATTTTCCTTGTTTGTTTCTTAGCCCAGTTTTCATTTGTACAAAGGAGGGCTACTGATTTCTTTTTAGTTAATTTTCTATCTAGCAACTTTACTGAAGGTGTTTATCAGCTGTAGGAGTTCTCTGGTGATTTTTTGGGGGGTCGCTTATATGTACTATCATATCATCTACAAATTGTGATACCTGACTTCTTTCCTTTCCAATTTGTATCCATTTGATCTCTTTAGTTGTCTAATTGCTCTGGCTACAACTTCAAGTATTATATTGAATAAATGCAGAGAGAGTGGACATCCTTGTCTTGTCCCTGATTTTAGTGGAATTACTTTAAGTTTCTTTCCATTTAATTTGATGTTGGCTATTGGCTTGCTGTATATTGTCTTTATTATGTGTAAGTATGGAACTCATATCCCTGATATCTCCAAGACTTTTAACATGAAGCTATGTTGAATTTTGTCATAGGCTTTTTCAGTATCTAATGAGATGATCATGCAGTTTTTTTCTTTTAGTTCATTTACATAGTAAATTACATTGGTAGATTTTTGAATATTGAACCATCCTTGCAACTCTGAGTTGAAGCCTACTTGATTATGGTGGATGATATTTTTGATGTGTTCTTAAATTTGGTTTTTGAGTATTTTATTGAGTAATTTTGCATCAATGTTCATAAGAGAAATTGGTCTGAAATTTTCTTTTTTCTTTGAGTCTTCATGTGGCTTAAGTATCAGGGTGACTGTGGCCTCCTAGAATGAGTTTGGCAGTGTTCTTTTTGTTTCTATTTTGTGGAATAGTTGAGGAGTATTGTCCTCAGTTCTTCTTTGAAAGTCTGGTAGAATCCTGTGCCAAACCCATCTGGATCTGGGCTCATTTTTTTGGTTGAAAAACTTTTAATGAGTGTTTCTATTTCCTTAGGAGTAACAGTAGTATTAAAATTGTTGCCTCATCTTGACTTAATTTTGGTAGGTGGCATCTGTCAAGAAAATTATCCATTTTGTTTAGATTTTCCAATTTTGTTGGGTACAGATTTCAAAGTAAAACATATGATTCTTTGGATTTCCCCAGTGTCTCTTACTATGTCCCTCTTTTTATTTCTAATTTTGTTGAGTCAGATACTGTCTTTCTGTCCCTTTGTTAGTTTGGCTAAGGGTTTGTCTAGCTTGTTGATTTTCTCAAAGAACCAGCTCTCAGTTTCATCGATTTTTTTAAATTGTCCTCTCTGTTTATAATTTATTAACTTTAGCCCAGAGTTTGAGTATTTCCTGTCATCTATTCTTCCTGGATGTATTTGCTTCTTTTTGTTAATAGAGTTTTCAGGTTGCTAGTCTAAGATCTTTCCAGTTTCTTTATGAAGTCACTTAATGTTGTAAACTTTCCTCTTAGCACTGCTGTCATTGTGTCCCTTCAATGTGGGTATGTTGTGTCTTCATTTTCACTGAGTTTTAGAGAGACTTTGAATTCTTCCCTGTCCCGGTGGTCATTCAGCTGAGAGTTGTTCAGTTTCCATGAGTTTGTGGACTTTATGTTGTTGAGTCCCAGCTTTAGTCCATGGTGCTCTGATAAGATACAAGGAGGTATTTCAATTGTGTTGTCTCTGTTGAGGCTGGCTTTATGACTGACTAGTCAATTTTGAAGAAGTTTCCACGAGGCGCTGAGACGAAGGTCTATTCTTTTGTGTTTGAGTTAAATGTTCTGCAGATACGTGCTAGGTCCATTTGATTCATAGCCTCTGTTAGTTTCATTATTTCTCTGCTTGGTTTCTGTCTTGACGATCCGTCCATTGGTGAGAATGGGGTGATGGAGTCTCCCACTATCGATGTGCACAGTTTGGTGTGTGATTTAAGCTGAAGTAATGTTTCTTTTATAAATGTGGGTGCCCTTGCATTTGGGGCATAGATGTTCAGAATTGAGATGTCATCTTGGTGGATTCTTCCTTTGTTGGGTATGAAGTGTTCCCATCTTTTTTGATTAAATCTGGTGGAAAGTCTATGTTATTAGATATTAGAATGGCTACTCTTGCTTGCTTCTTGGATTTGTTTTCTTGGAAAACTTTTTTTCTAGCCCTTTAAGATAGTGTCTATGTTTGTTGCAGAGATGTGTTTCCTGTATATAGTAGGATGGTGGATCCTGTTCATGCATCCACCCTGTTAGCCTGTATATTTTTATTGGGGAATTGAATCCATTGATGTTGAGAGATATTAATGACCAGAAATGTGTTGTTGGTAGTGTGTATGTGTGTGTGTGTGTGTGTGTGTGTGTGTTTCCCTTTCTTTGGTTTGAGTGTGTGGGTTATTTATTTCCTGTGTTTTCTTGGGTATAGCTAGCCTCCTTTGATTGGAGTTTTCCTTCTAATATCTTCGGCAGAGCTGGATTTGTGGATAGATATTGTTTAAATTTGGTTTATCATGGGATATCTTGTCTTCTCCATCTATGGTGATGGAAAGTTTTGCTGGGTATAGTAGTCTGGCCTGACATCTGTGGTCTCTCAAGAGCCTGCAAGATATCTTGTTCTTTCTCTTCTAGCTTTTAGAGTCTCTGTTGAGATGTCTGGTTTAATTCTGATAGGTCTACTTTTATATGTTACTTGATCTTTCCCCTTGAAGTTTTAATATTCTTTGTTCTGTATATTTAGTGCTCTGTTTATTATGTGGTGGGAGGATTTTCTTTTCTAGTCCAAGCTATTTGGTGTTCTGTAAGCTTCTTGTATGTATAAGCATTTCTTTCCTTAGGTTGGGAATTTTTCCTTCTATGACTTTGTTGAAAAAATTTTCTGGGCCTCATAGTTGGGAATCTTCCTTTATTGTGTCCCAGTTTTCTTGTATGTTTTGTGGCATGAACTTTGTAGACTTTTTGATTTTTTTTTTATACATTCTTTTTTTTTTCCAGAGCTGAGGACCGAACCCAGGGCCTTGAGCTTGCTAGGCAAGTGCTCTACCACTGAGCTAAATCCTCAACCCCGACTTTTTGATTTTTTTGATCAATGTACCAATTTCTTCAATCATATTTCCTACACCTAAGATTCTGTCTTCCATCTCTTGTATTCTCTTGGTGATGCTTGCCTCTTCAGTTTTTGTTCTCTTCCTTAGGATTTTCTTTCTTCAGGATTTCCTTAGTGTGTGTGTGTGTGTGTGTGTGTGTGTGTGTGTGTGTGTGTGTATTTCCATTTTCAGGTCTTGAACTGTTTTCTTTTTTCATTTCCTTCACCAGTTTGATTTTATTTTCCTGTATTTCTTTAAGGGATTTATTAATTTCCTTTCTAATGGCCTCTTTCATCTTTGTAAAATTAAGTTTAAGGTCATCTTCTTTTGCTTCGGCTGTGTTAGGATACCTGGGGCTTGCTGTAGCAGAACAGCTGGACTGTGGTGGCACCACATTGCCCTGACTCTTATTGATTGTGTTTTTATTGTGTCCTTTAGCCATTTGGTTGTCCCTGGTGTTGGCTGAATGTTCCTGATACCAGCAGGGCTCTTCAGAGAGGGAGGCAACATCTGACAATGGATCTCAGGGAACAGGCTGATGCTCACCTCCACTGCTGTGCCCCAGATGGACCCAGAAGTAGGGGTTGCTGGAGAGTGGGCTAAGTGGATGATCCAGGGGCCCCAAAGGCTCTTCAGGATGGCAGGAAATGTTTTTTAGTTCTTTGTGAATTTCACATCTTCTCATCCTTCCTTATCACCCTTTGCCTTTGCAATCTCCTTACCAAGATATAATTGTCTCATTTCGGGTTTTACTGCTGTGAACAGACACCGTGTGACCAAGGCAAGTCTTATATGGACAACATTTAATTGGGGCTGGCTACAGGTTCAGAGGTTCAGTCCATTATCATCAAGGTGGGAGCATGGCAGCATCTAGGCAGGCAATGTGCAGGAGGAGCAGAGAGTTCTACATCTTGTTCTGAAGTCAAACAGGAGAAGGCTGGCTTCCAGGGAGCTAGAATGAGGGTCTTAAAGACCACCCACATAATAACACACTTCCTCCAACAAGGCCACACCTTCTAATAGTGCCACGCCCTGGACCAAGCATATTTAAACCATCACATTCCACTCCCTGACCCTCATAGGCTTGTTCAAACACATGAGTCTATGGGGGCCATACCTAGCCATAGCATAATTAAAAAAATACATTTAGTCCAACTTCAGAAGTTCCCATAGTCTATAGCAGTCTCAACAATGTTAAAAGTCCAAAGTTCAAAGGCTTTTCTGAGATTCATCTAACCATTGAACTGTAATTCCCCAAAATATGACATGAAACCATCAGGGCAATCTCAAAACTCTGCATTTCCATGTCTGATGGCAAAGTGGTCTTCAGATCTCTAGCTCTTTTTTCATCTTTGTTGACTGCAATAAACTTCTTTCTCCTGGTTCCACTCCCTGTTAGCAGATATCGTATGGCTCTGGCATTTCAAACATCTTGAGGTCTTCAAGGCAACTTAAACAGTTACAGTTTCTTGTTTTAATGCCTGGGATCCTCCAAAGGGCTTGGGTCACGTCTCCAGCTCTGTCCTCTGTAGTACTCTAAGCTCAGGTTGATCCACTCTGCCGTTGATGCTGTTCTTGGGGATCATTTCACGTACTGGCATCTCCAATACACCAGGGTATTCCATTGCTTCTGGGCTTCATCAATAACCTCTCACAGACTCACTTCATGGTGCCAAGCCCCAACTGCTTTGCATGACCCCTTCAGTCCTGGGCCATTAACTGCAATTGAGGCTGCACCTTCACCAGTGGCCTTTCATGGCCTCTCACAATGCCAAGACTCAGCTGCTCTCCATGACCCCTTTATACCTTCATTATGACCAGTACCACCTGGTTGATTCTTACACATTACCAAGTACAGCTGTAGCATGAGGTACAACCTTGGCTATCTCTGGAACATGGCTTCTTCGTGCTCTCAGAGAACACTTTCCAGATTTCACCTCAGTGATGCTGGTCTCTTCTTCTTCTTCTTTTTCTTCTTTTTTAAAATTAACTTGAGTATTTCTTATTTACATTTTTCGAAATGTTATTCCCTTTCCCGGTTTCCGGGCCAACATCCCCCTAACCCCTCCCCTTCTTTAAGGGTGGTCCCCTCCCCATCCTCCCCCCATTACCACCCTCCCCCTCAACAATCACGTTCACTGGGGGTTCAGTCTTGGCAGGACCCAGGGCTTCCCCTTCCTCTGGTGCTCTTACTAGGCTATTCATTGCTACCTATGAGGTTAGAGTCCAGGATCAGTCCATGTATAGTCTTTGGGTAGTGGCTTAGTCCCTGGAAGCTCTGGTTGCTTGGCATTGTTGTTCATATGGGGTCTCGAGCCCCTTCAAGCTCTTCCAGTCCTTTCTCTGATTCCTTTAACGGGGGTCCTGTTCTCAGTTCAGTGGTTTGCTGCTGGCATTCGCCTCAGTATTTGCTGTATTCTGGCTGTGTCTCTCAGAGAGATCTACATCCGGTTCCTGTCAGCCTGCACTTCTTTGCTTCATCCATCTTGTCTAATTGGGTGGCTGTATATGTATGAGCCACATGTGGGGCAGGCTCTGAATGGGTGTTCCTTCTGTCTCTGTTTTAATCTTTGCCTCTCTATTCCCTGCCAAGGGTATTCTTGTTCCCCTTTTAAAGAAGGAGTGAAGCATTCACATTTTGATCATCCGTCTTGAGTTTCATGTGTTCTGTGCATCTAGGTTAATTCAAGCATTTGGGCTATAGCCACTTATCAATGAGTGCATACCATGTGTGTTTCTCTGTGATTGGGTTACCTCACTCAGGATGATATTTTCCAGTTCCAACCATTTGCCTATGAATTTCATAAAGTCATTGTTTTTGATAGCTGAGTAATATTCCATTGTGTAGATGTACCATGTTTTCTGTATCCATTCCTCTGTTGAAGGGCATCTGGGTTCTTTCCAGCTTCTGGCTATTATAAATAAGGCTGCTATGAACATAGTGGAGCACGTGTCTTTTTTATATGTTGGGGCATCTTTTGGGTATATGCCCAAGAGAGGTATAGCTGGTTCCTCAGGTAGTTGAATGTCCAATTTTCTGCGGAACCTCCAGACTGATTCCTAGAATGGTTGTACCAGTCTGCAATCCCACCAACAATGGAGGAGTGTTCCTCTTTCTCCACATCCTCGGATGCTGGTCTCTTCTTAATCACCGCTAACTTCTTAGCTCCAGCTAGCCAGCATCACTTGTCCCAATAGTCCCTTCTACTCTAGACTCTAAAGGCATAGTCACATGGCCAATGATGTTGATGTCTGCTTCTTGCTGGGGCTGAAACATGGCCACCCCTTATTCTATTACCAGCATTCTGTTTTCCAACTCCTTCACTGCCTAAGCTTGGCTGTCCTGCAACTTGCTCTGTAGATTGACCTCGAACTCAGAGATCTGCATAGCTTTTTCTCCTGGGATTAAAGTTATGTACTATCATGCCTGGACCTAACCTTAGCTGGGTAGGCTCTTGCCTCAAAGTTCCACTCCCTTAATCTATTACCTCCTAGAACATAGCATTCAGCTCCATTCTACTTTCTGGTGTTCTTTTAATACTTGAACCATTTATTTTATATTTTTTCCTTTCTCAGCTTACTCCTTTTCATTAAAACATTCACCATAAGAGAAAACTTTAGTAACTATACAACAGAATTTATTTCAGACTGTTTGGAGACTTCCTTTTCCAAACAATTACTCCAAATCCTTTCACCTTAGCCTCAGGCAGACTCTTTGGACAATGGCAAAAGTCAGCCACATTCTTCACCAAAATACCACAAAAACAGTCTCTATACCACATACTGAAATTCTTCTCCACTAAAACCTCTTGGGCCAGGTCTGCACAGTTCAAATCACTCTCAGCAACAAACTCTTTCATAGTCCTACTTGGAGAGCCCATTAAGCCCCACTTCAAGGATTCTACTGCTTCCCAAATCCAAAGTCCTCAAAACCACGTTCTTCCAAACAAAAGCATGGTCAGGCCTATCACACCAATAACCCACATCTGGTACCAACTAGGCCACACCTCATAGTCCTTCCTAAACAGTTCAACCAGCTAGGGACCAAACATTCTAATATATGAGCCTATGGGGCCCATTCTCATTCAAACCACCACAGGGGTGAATATGGTCCAAGTAGATGATGAAATGAAATGAAATGTTATCCAGAAACATCAATTTGTGTCATGAACACATACTAGTAAAAACTTATACCATGAGAATGAACTGCTCATTTTGACAAAGACTGTAACAATCCCACACAACACAAGAAAATATAGTAACGAGGGAAGAGGAAAGAAAAAAAAAGATTCTTTGATACAAGGAAGATCTCCTAGAGAAAAAGAGGCTTCAAAGCTAAGGATGCACAGCTTACACATTTGACAGAGAAGAAGAGGAATGGGAATGGCCTTGGTCTAAGTGGTCTCACACCCCCTTGGTCCCTGTCAGCAGCAATCCCACAAGATGGTGTCAGAAGATTAGACAAGGAGCATCTGTTCTGGAAGCATGGGACAAACACTGTTGTCTACGGTGGATTAGTGGCACAAGTTCTCTTGGTGAATGAATCTCTGAGGAAATGTTTAATGACGTCTTTATTACCCAAAACCTATGGCAGCATCTTGAGAATATGACCCAGGGATTTCTAGATCTGGAGTCAGTCTGAGGAGTCATCTTTAAATGTGGACGCATGGTCCTTAAGATCTTCAGAAATCCGCTGAATGTGGTATTTAAAATGCTTAATGCAAAAGCTTCCCATAATAGACAGAAATGCCAGATCCTAGAGGGAAGCCTAAGGTCTCCAAAGAAAACACTGGGGCCCTGACTACTTCACCTGGATTCTGGTGTAAATAACCAGTGGTCTAAAATGCCCCATGTCTAGCCTGCAATGACAGATTGCACTAATCTTCCTGGTCAAAGTAAGGTCAGTCTCCTATGTTCCTCCTCTACAGGAAAGTCTCTCAGACTTGGGTCTGGCAGCCAATGGCCAACACTGCTCTGTATGGCAGCTGAAGATTAAATGCTGGGCTGTATGACAGACAGAAACCTATGACCATTGCCCCCAACAAAGCCATGGAGACCACAGGGGCCTATGGCAACTGTCTAGTGAGTATATCTGTGTCACTTTCTTTGATACATGGACCGTTTGGATTATTCTTCCTATTCTAATTTATCCTTCTCAGATCTCTGATGATATGGACTGTCTGTAGCTTTAGAGTGACAAACACATGAGCTCCTTCTCCAAGGCTCCAGCTGCCTTCCAGTCATATGAAGAAAGTCTGGTCTCACTTTCCTAGAGCTTAGGTCTCCAGCCGAGAAAGACAAACAGTACACTGTGTTACCAGACTCCGAAGAGAGATAAACTCGCAAAAATAACCATTTACCACTTCGTTATTTAAAAGAACTTGGTTTACAGTGACTGCTGTCAGTAATCGACCACCTGAGTGTTATGGTGAATGATTGGATGGGGAAAAAGAAAGCTTAGAGTTCATGTAAGCTCTGAAGGTCTAAGAAAGCATTCTAAGGTGTATAAATTCAAGCCATAAAGGTCTGAGGATTTGTGAATTTAAGTAAGTTGTAAGGGTCTAAAGGGTGTTTTAAGATATGTAAATGCAAGTTATAAAAGGTCTAAGAAATTAATTTAGGGTATATGAAAAAAGGTTCCTATTTTGTAAAAGCATCTTTTATTTTCCTGTTGTATTTGCCAACTTGGAGGCTTACTGCCTCTGTCTGTTAACCTAGGCTGAGTCCTGGAAACTCCTAGTCTCTGTACAGTCTAATCTAGATGTGCCTGGAATGCTTCAGCCTCTGAGACCGGCTGCTGAATAAGCTTGCCCATTCCAGTTCTTTCTGAACTCTGGCTGGCTGGTTCAACTCAGCTGGTCAAACTCCTCTCCAAGCTGACTGGTTCAAACTGGCTTCTCTTGGTTTTGACTGTATTGCCCTGTTTGGCCTCAAACTAACTGACCATCTGTTCTAATCTCCTGGCTCCTTTTTTTCTCTGGCTCATTCTGATTGTCACCTGGAGCTTGTTCTCTCTTCACCCTGTCTCTGTACAAACATTCCTGTAAAACTACCTCTTTCTCTCTCTTTGCCTCTTTTCCCTCTCTCTTCTCATGAGAGCTGGGCATATCCTGTTCTGTCAGCTCTTTCTCTGATTTGTCATTTTGTCTGCCATTCAATTAGACATCTCGTTTTCAAACATGGGTACCTCCGACTATAAATTAACTTTACCTTCATCCTTTGGGATTAAATGTGTGTACTAAAGGCCTGTCTGTGTTCCAGTCAGAGGGATTAAAGCTGTGTGCTAAGAGATGAGCCATACCATGAAACAATCTTAGGGTTCACAGTATGATCAAATATCCTGCAACCTTATTTTCTTCCTCCTTTATGCTATTTCTGTATTAAAACTTCTAAAGTTCAAAATTTTGATATCAATCAATGGAGTTCTGATAGGCTGGTAAAAACTACTGATCACTAATCACTAATAATACTAACACTAATAATACTAATAATCACAACCACAAGATTTTAAATTTCCGTTGGTTGTCTTCTAAGGATAGAGTTAAAAGTGCTTCTAAACCATGCTAAAAACCATCTCTCTCCAATCTACATATCCAGTCCTCTGGAAAGAGTGTTAATACCTTTAACCCAGTATCATTTTGGGGTCCCAAGCTTTTACTATGACTCAAAAGCCTGAGTCTACTGCTCTTTCTACAAAGATGAATTTCAGTGCAGATCACAAACAGTGGTAATGCCGACATGTCTAAAATCTTTATCTCTTTTTAAATTTAAAAAATTCACGTAAGCTTCAGGGGTGTTGATTTGGATCCATCCCTTGCAGAGATTAAATGAACCCATATTAGTGCTATCAACAAAGGCCTGTTTCCCTATCTGCCTGTTCTCTGTTCCTGAAAGTGGGATACCTCACCCCCTGTCAACTACCAGGACCATGGGGTCTCAAGTGCACACTCAAGATAAAAGTTTCCCCTAAAGTCCTTAACTTTACCTTCTGTCCTTAGTCCATCTGTCCCAGCAGATTTTAAATCTACTGCAGACTGTTGCATCAACTTGCCAGCCAGCCCTGTGTGTTCCCTCAGAACCTGCATCCCAGGTGGCTCCAGGGTGGTCAGCCCCATGTGGTCCAGCCTCACAAACTTCTCTTATGTGGCCTGCAACCTTCCCTAGCCCCTGATGGTCCTGCAAGAGTAAAACGGGCTGTGCTCCCTTCTCTCTCTCTTGCTGTCCTTGGCCAGACACAGACACACACAGACACACACAGACACACACAGACACACAGACACACACAGACACTCTCTCTCTCTCTCTCTCTCTCTCTCTCTCTCTCTCTCTCTCTCTCTCCCTCCTTCCTGTTGTGTCTTATAAAAAGATACAAGAGAGAGAATATCTTTGGTGGAGGTGAGGTATGGTGTGAGGGAAAGGGAGTGCCTCTGCAGGCCCAAGCTGAGGCATCCCTTCCCCTTCGGAGGTAACAGCCGCAGGATGGCGTAATATAGAATAGAGTTTATTCAGTGTTAGGGTTTAAATCTCTGCCCGTGCCTGGACAGAACACACCAAGCCAACATGGTTTTACATGGAGAGGTTTAATGAGAGAAGAAGAGTAGAGGAGAGAAAAGGAGGCCGGCCATGGGCTCATGGAGGGAAAGGGGGAGGGTTAGGGAGAGAAGGGATGGGGTGGAGAGCAGAGAAAGGAAGAGCAAAGAGCAAGAGAGAATGAGGAGGGGACAAGCAGCCCCTTAGACAGTGCCAGGCACAGTTGCGTGTTGCTAGGCAACCGTGGGGCAGAGCATACCTGGCTGTTCCACGGGAGCTGTGGGGGTGGAGCTTAGAATACCAACATTCAAGACATCAGGAGGGGAGTTGAGAGAGAGAGTGAGAGAGAGAGAGAGAGAGCCATGAGTACGTGGAGAAAGAAAGAAGGGGGGAGGGGCTGGGGATTTAGCTCAGTGGTAGAGCGCTTACCTAAGAAGCGCAAGGCCCTGGGTTCGGTCCCCAGCTCCGAAAAAAAGAACCAAAAAAAAAAAAAAAAAAGAAAAGAAAAAGAAAGAAGGGGGGAATGGGGAAAGAGGGGGAAGAGGATAAGGGAGCAAGGACAAGAGAGCAAGAGCATAAGAGAGCTGTTGCCAGGTAACTGTGGGGCGGAGCCTAGACTAAATGCCAATCCTTCCTTCCTTCCTTCCTTCCTTCCTTCCTTCCTTCCTTCCTTCCTTCCTTCCTTCCTTTCTTTTCATTTAAACTTTAGGAGGTGGAGCCTAGCTAGAGAAAATAGGTCATCAGGCTTAGTCCCTGGAAACCATAACACAAAGTAAACTTTTTCTCCTTTAAATTGCTTCAGTCTGGTCATGTTTGGTCCTAGTAACAAAAAGAGCATTTAATACAAGGTCTATGGAAAAACAATGTTTCTTTTAACAAGACATTATTTCCCTTTGACCCCTAGAAGTACACATTTGGCCATGAGGACAGCCCTAAGCGACAGTTCGTGTGTGTGTGTGTGTGTGTGTGTGTGTGTGTGTGTGCGCGCGCGCGCGCGCGCGCGCGCCATTAGGCAGGCTAGCTGGCTCCTGGGCTTCTAAGAACTCTCTTGTCTCTGTTTCCCATTCTAGACAAGCTGGGATTACAGATGCCCCATGCTACCTATCTGGCTTTTAATTAGGTTCTGAGGATCCCAGCTAGGGACTTCACTCCAGGCTGAAGGCTGTGGTCATGGCTACCGCCAAGGGCTGGAAGTCTTCACAGCAGAGACCTACAGGAAACGGTAACACTAGAAGCATCACTTGTCACTGCCTCTGTCTGCCATTGCTGCTGCTCACTGTAGCCAAACTTGGAGGCAGAGGGGACCCTCTCTGCTAGAGACCCTCCCTTGTGTTCAGGTAGAGTACAAGAGCCCACAGCAGGACAATTGATGGCAGTGAGGGGTAAGTCATTGGCTACACTGACACTGAAACAGAGTGACCAGAAGTAGGACCTAGCTATAAGCCCCACAACCTCTCTCTAGTCCCTCCCTCCAGCTGGGTCCCAAACTTTCCACAACCTTCCAAAGCAGAACAAGCACCCGAGCCTTATAACTCATGTGAGGCATTCATAACTCTTAGGTCTCAGAGAAACCCAGGACGGGTGACTGGGTGAGTGCCTATCTGGCATGTCAGGGAAAGCTGTCGCCAGACTCTCCCAGCATCACCAATACCTATTACAGAGTTCTGGCTCCTCTCAATACTTCTTACTTTGCCCCTCTCCCATGGGCCTTTGCAGCCTCTGAGCTTCACCCTTTCCCCCAGCTTCTCTGATCCCTACATAACCTCAGCCACTTTTGCTACGTGGCGTGTCTCAGTCTTTTGGCTCACTTTTGGCCTCTTGGCCCTGCCTTTCTGCTGTCTCTTCTCTTCCTCTCTTACCCCCAGCCCCTTCTCTCATGGCCCAGTTCAGTCCACACTCTTCCAGGTTCCTCTGGCTGTGCCCTCCTCACATCTACAATCAACCATCTCCTCGCCCTGTACTTAGGGGCAGCCATGTCTTCCTTCCTTCGCTGAACAACATTCTGACACAGTCTCCATAGACTTAGAGTCATCTCTGCCGAATGCATTCAGCCGAGCTTCAGAAGTCCCCACAGTCGGACAGCTGCAACAATGTTCAACTCTCTAAAAACTCTTCTGAGACTCAAGGCATTTTCTTAGCTGAGAGCTTCTGTAAATAAAAGTCCCTCTATATATATAGCATACAATCAGCATTAGGCATCACCCCCCTCCCCCAGGGCATCACGAGAGGCTCTTCCAATTTTCCCAGGCTCTTGTGGGAGATGTCTCTTTGATGGTACCAGTCTCCTTGGCAATCATACTGCTTTGTCTGGACCTGTCTTGTGTGCCCTTGTCCCTGTCCCTTTCCTCACTGAACTGCACTTTTTTTTTTCAGGTTTTCCTCTACTTTCTGCTTTTAATTTGTACCATAAACCTCATCAAATTCAGCAAACATTACCCGCGTCATAGTGTGAATGTTATGCTGAAATTTCCAACATCAGGCAACTTGGTCCATCACTTTTGAATTTAGCCTCAATCTGATTTTCAGGACACAGGCAGAACACAGCCGTGTGTGTGTGTGTGTGTGTGTGTGTGTGTGTGTGTGTGTGTGTGTGTGTGGTGTATGCCTCCAGTTAAATTCTTTCTGTATCGTTTCTATTTCCATTTTCAATTCCTTCACCTGTTTGATTGTGTTTTCCTGTAATTCTTTCAGGGATTTTTGTGTTTCCTCTCTAAGGGCTTCTACTTGTTTACTTGTGTTTTCCTGCATTTTCTCTAAGGGAGTTCCTTTCTTTATTTTTTTTTTTCCTTTTTCTTTTTTTTGGAGCTGGGGACCGAACCCAGGGCCTTGCGCTTCCTAGGCAAGCGCTCTACCGCTGAGCTAAATCCCCAACCCGGGAGTTCTTTATGTCTTTCTTAAAGTCCTCCATCATCATGATCAAATGTGATTTTAAATCTGGATCTTGCTTTTCTGGTGTGTTTGGATATTCAGTGTTTGCTTTGGTGGGAGAATTGGGCTCTGATGATGCCCTGTAGTCTTGGTTTCTGTTGCTTGGGTTCCTGTGTTTGCCTCTCACCATCAGGTTGTCTCTGGTGTTACCTTGTTTTGCTATTTCTGACAGTGGCTTGACCATCCTACAGGCCTGTGTGTCAGGAGTGCTGTAGACCTGTTTTCCTGTTTTCTTTCAGCCAGTTATGGGAACAGAGTGTTCTGTAGAGTGGCCTGTAGTCTTTCCTGTCCACTGGCTTTCAGCTGTTCCTGTGGGCGGGAACCAGAAGGGCCTGCCCTTACTTCTCCTGGGTCCCTGTGTGCAGGGGGCCCAGATGGTGCTAGGCGTTTTCCTCTAGAGTCAGAAATGTGGGCAGAGAGTAGTCTCCTCTGGTTTTCCAGGCGTGTCTGCCCCTCTGAAGGTCTAGCTTTCCCTCCCACAGGATTTGGGTACAGGGAGCTGTTTGACCGGATCTGTTCAGATCTGGGCACAGTCTGGACTGCAGGGCTCCTGCAGCTTGACTGTTCCTATCTTCCTGTGCCCAGAGGCCCTATACAGTTTCCTCTTGGGCCAGGGATGTGGGCAAAGGTGGGCAGAAGTGGTGGTCTCTCCTGCCCTGCAGTCTCAGGATTGTCCACACATCTGGGCGATCAGCTCTCTCTCCCATGGGGTTTGGGAGCAGGGAGCTGTGGGCCGGGATCAGCGAGGTCCAAGCGCCAGCTAGAAACCGGAAGTGTCCGGATCCAGAGGAATTTTGCCTTTGTGTGTCCTGAGTTCACCAGGCAGGTCACTTGGAGCAGAAAAGTTGGTCCTACCTCTGGTCTCGGGCCTGAAGTCGGTCCTTGGGGCGAGGTTTCAGCTCTCCATGAGGGCAGCAACCAGAAGGGCACAAGGGGCCCAGATGGTGCTAGGCATTTTCCTCTAGAGTCAGAAATGTGGTCAGAGAGTAGTCTTCTCTGGTTTCCCAGGCATGACTGCCCCTCTGAAGGTCTAGCTCTCCCTCCCACAGGATTTGGGTGCAGGGAACTGTTTGACCGGGTCTGTTCAGATCCGGGTGCAGTCTGGACCGCCTCCATTTCAATTCTTGATAGAATCCTTGTCCCCTGTGAAACTTCAGGACCCTTTAATGTTTGTAGCTCTCCCAGAGAGTTCCCGTCTCCCATCCAAATCCCACAAGAAAGGCCCACAGAGCTCTGCTTACGGAATCTGAGTTACAGCTCACAACTCTGCTACATTCCTTTAAGAAACCAGCTCCAAACTGAAAACCACATGGTCAAGGGTTAATCACAGAAACAACAGCCCCATTTCTTGAAACCAAATTCCTTTCCAGCCCCTTCTCTCAGGCTGTGATAAAATAATTGGCTGAACCACCCGAGAAGGGAGTGGTTATTTGGGGGCGTGGCTTAGGAGGATACAATTGGAAGCCAGGTACAGGCCTTTAATCCCAGCACTTGGGAGGAAGAGGTAGGCGAATTTCTTGAGTTTGAGACTAGCCTGCTTTACAGAGTTCCAGGACAAGCCCGGGCTACAGTGAGAAACTCTGTCTCGAAAACAGGAACGAAAATGAGTATCCGTTCCATAATGGTCCAGAGCACGTGTGGCAGCTGGAGTGGACTCAGACCTGAGACAATGGGGGTTTTTACTCAGATCTGATTGGATCAGAAAGTAGAGAGGCCAGGCAGGAGTCAAGGCCAGGCTACGAACCCCCAGTGACCCACTATATTCGAGTGGACGTGTCCACTTCCCAAAGGTTCCACATCCATTAGAACACCACCACCAGCTACAGGCCAAACGTTCAACATACGGGCTTTCATTATGATGACCTGTGAACGTCCTCCCCATCAACCCATATCCGCTTGGGGCTTCAGTCTGCAGTAGAGTTCCAGGGTCAGTAGACCTTCTACCCTGGATTATGCAATTTGAAATTAGTAAGTAGTGACATTTTATTAACGCCAGTTCGTATGTTAAAACTTTAAAATGACATGCCAAACAGGGAGAGCAAAACCAGACGAAGCGCAGAGGATATGATTCTGTGGCAGGATCTGAGGCAGGGGCTTGGACTCCCGTGAGAGCTGAGGCTGGAGCTCCACTCAGGACGAGCTGCCAGAGCAGGGTGGCCGTGTGGGGTCTGGTTCGCCTGCCTCTGCTTGTGGTAGCTCTCCTACCCAGGGAAGCAAAGGAGTGTGGCATAGTTGAGGGTGGCCTATGTCACAGTACACGGGAAAGCCTCCTGGAGAGTGACAGAATCCAGAAGATGTTTGGACTTAGCTGTGAGAAGCAGAGGTGCATCCATAGTCACTGTGAGGCCAGAGTGACCTCCATAGTCACTGTGAGGCCAGAGGGCACGGCTGGCAGCACTCTGAACTGGTGGCCTAGGAAGACCCTCTCCAGACTTGGGGATCATAAGAGAGTGTACTGGCTGGTTCTGTGTGTCAACTTGACACAAGCTGGAGTTATCACAGAGAGAGGAGCCTCCCTTGTGGAAATGCCTCCATGAGACCCAGCTGTAAGGCGTTTTCTCAGTTAATGATCAAGGGGGGAGGACCCAGCCCCTTGTGAGTGGTGCCGTCCCTGGGTTGGTGGTCCTGAGTTCTATAAGAGAGCAAGCTGAGCAAGCCAGGGAAAGCAAGCATCCCTCTGTGGCCTCTGCATCAGCTCCTGCTTCCTGACCTGCTTGAGTTCCAGTCCTGACTTCCTGTGGTGATGAACAGCAATGTGGGAGTGTAAGCTGGATAAACCCTTTCCTCCCCGACTTGCTTCTTGGTCATGATGTTTGTGCAGGGATAGAAACCCTGACTAAGACAAACACCAAGACATCTTTTTATTATTTATTTTTTTAAAGATTTATTTCATGTATCTGACTAAACTGTCTCTGCCTTCAGACAGACCTTATTTTTGTATTTTAAAGACAGGATCTCTTTGAAACTTACTGTGTAGACCAGGCTGGTCTTGAACTCCCAGGAATCCACCTGCCTCTGCCTCCCGAGTTCTGGGCTTCCACCTCAGGGATTGCACACACCTGGCTAAGACACCTTCCTGCCAGGCAGCATGTCAAAGGTTGTTATAGTAACTTATAGGGAGAAGGTGGCATTGCTTTACATTTTCGCCACTCTTCCAACGCCTGGCTTAAGGGGAGAAAGCTGCATCCTGTGTTTATCAGGGTCTTCAGTGCAGGGCACTTACATACATGCAGGCAAAAACACTTGTGCACCTACGTTCTCAAATAAAAATTTTAAAATTTGTTTGTGCGGCTTTGGGTTTCTTGAGACAGCATCTAGCTCTGTTTAGCTCACACTGGCCTCAAGATCATTGCCCTCTGAGAGCTGAGCTGCATGCTGGGATTGCAGGGCTCAGCCTCACGACCGAGTTCCAGGGTGTCTTGACCTGTTCTGCTGATTAGATTTGCACTGTACGTTTTGACACACAAAGATCTTTCGTTTTCCTTTTCTTCTTTTCTTTTTTTCTTAAGATTGAGTCTTCTTTTACTCTGGCCGGCCTTGAACTTGTGACCTCCCTTCCTCAAAGTCCAAGGCATCTGGGTCAACGCCATTGCACCATACTAACCTGGCCATCTTTCGGGGATGGGAGTCGTCCTGTAATTTTTATCCAAACTGTCACCCACAGTCTGTCAAATCTGGCGTGTGTCCCTTCTTCCCGAAGCTGCTTTTCATCACGATGTTTAATCTCAGCAATAGGAATCGTGACTAAGACAAAGGCGTTTACCACATTCACAGGACAATACAGCCATCACCAGGAACAAGTACTAGAGTGATATTCCCCCTGCTCTCCCCAAGGCTGTGTAGTCCTGACTGTCAGGGAACTCACTCTTAGACCAGACTGCCCTGATATTCAACCATCTGTCTACCCCTGCCTCTGACTCAGAAAATGCTGGGAATGAAGGTGTGTGTCACCCCTGCCATCCTCACTGTGTTAAGAACGATGCATTTACCGGCTTTGGTGAATGGTCCTGTGGGAGCAATTTAGAGGGCAGCTGTGGAACAAGCCTGGACTGCACACGGTAGAGGAGGACCGCAGGTGTGACAGAGGGTATGTGGAGGAGGGGAGAGAGCTGCAGTGCCACAAAATCCCAGGTTCCCAGAGACATGCTATCCAGGAGTTCCATGGAGGTGGGAAGGAGTTGAATGTGTTTACTGGAGAGAAACTGGCCCTCAATTAGAATGGACAAGGCTTGGGCATGATGAGCAGGGAAGGAGGCTGGAGACCAGGGGGAGAGGTGAAGATTAGGATTCCTACCTTCAGATGTGTGCAGGGTGATACTTGGACCCCACAGCAGGCCTTGCTAGGCCTTCACAGCGGTTCGCCTGGGCATCTGTCTGTGTGGGCATCTGTCTGTGTGACTGCTGAAGCATGTGAGGGCTATAAGCTAGCCTTAGGAGGGCTGTGGGGGAAGACGGGGCACTGGGCAGGCTGGCTAATGGAGATCAGGTTAGCCTCAAGGGTGCCAGGAGCTGTGGCTGGCCCACTCCTGCTTGCCTGCTAGGTAGTGCTGTCTCCTTCCTCCCTGTGCTGGCCTTTGCTTGGTGGCCAAGCCTCTTGGGCTTCAGATCAGCCAGCCTCACAGGGTGTGCTTAAAGACAAACTTAAGGTTTTTGTGTGCATACCCACACTTCAGTCTTTATTTTGTTTGCGGTTCTGGGAATGAACTCCAGTGCCTTGCCCGTGGGAGACAAGCATCCTATGGTCAAGCTTATCCCCAGATGTTTGTTCACTGACCGATTCACTCATAAAATGATTACAGCAAATTGCTAGGAAGGTGAGAGGAAGGCTGTAACACCACCAGTTCGGGCTTTTGTGTTTAGAGTCCACAGACTGCAGAGTTTAAACTGCCAAAGTCCTGTTCAGAACAGCAGCCTTTGCCAGAATAGGTGAAACCTTAGCTAAGTGCTCAGCTAGCCTAGACCAGCTAGGGAACTCGTGGGTGGGGCCAAGGACGGGGCGGGACTTGTAGGGAGCAGGGCAACGGGCAGCTGGGGTCTCCAAAGCTCAGTCCCAAGCACTGAAACTGGAGAGGAGTTGGAGAGTGGAGGAATTGCACACCAATCACCGCTGGAGCATGAACTTGAGCGCGACCCTGACAGTAAGCTCCAGTGACAGTGGCGGGACTTCAGAGTGAGAGCGGCCAGGGTTGTGTATCTCCGCACTTCCCCCTACCCTAAGGCTGTTCCAGGCCAGCAGTTAGTCAGGTTTGCATCTTCTGCCCCTCCCGGTTAGCTATGCAGTCCCAGTGTGCTCAGAAACAAGGGGTCGGTATCAGGCTGGCTCCCTCCCCCACAGGTGCTGGTTTGTCTCATTGTCTCCAGGCTCGCTCCTCGCCCACACACCTGAGACGATCCAGGTAGCAGAGCGCGCTGGCCATGCAGTGACTCTTAATTTTAATTTCTCCAGTCCGTGTCTCCTTCTGTTTAAACTTTGGGCGGCCGGAAGTCTGGATCGCCTTGCTAGCACTGGGTTGGCCAGATTGGGCAGGAGGTAGAGGGATCCATTGCAAACAAATACAGGCTTGTCAGCCTTAGGACTAAGCCTCTGCTAGCATTCTGCCCCTGCTGGCCAGGAATGTAGAGCTCCGCACTTATTTGGCATTATGGTTTGTTTGTTTGTTTGTTTAAGTCACAGAGCCCCACCTCCTCACATTAGGTTTTACTATGATAGTGGCTTCCTTCCTCAAGTGGAGCCTTTCACTGGTTGTGCAGTGCACAGACTTGGCAGAAGACTGGGTGGGGATAAATAAAGCAAAAAACACAGGCGTGTTTAGCCAGCAGTTTCCAACCCCAAAACTCATACGAAAAGAACCAGGTGATGGCTTCCAGTGTCCCTGAAGAAGTATCTCTAATGGGCATTGGGGACATTGACTGATTGCTCAGCCACTGCCCTCCACCCTGGGGATGGCACACATGTGTTCTCATGGGCTCTGGGAGCTGTTTAGTGCAGACAACAAGCAAAATTCAGGGCCCTGGGCCAGATCCCCAGCACCACAAAATAAATGAATATTTGTAAAATATAAATTATATTGTGAACTGCAGGAAACAGAACACCGGAAAAAGAGACCAAGGCTGTTGAGTGGAAGGGAAGGCCTCACAGAAGCAACACCTTCACACTCCAAAGGGTTAGGAGTGGGCCTCACTCCTGAGTGTCCAGCTGTACTGGGCTGAGGAGAGAACGTGCAAAGGTCCTGAGGCAGAGGTGTGCCTGGTGTGGGTGGCTTTTACGTCTTCAGTTGCCCCCTGAGAGGAGTGACCGAGGTCAGTGAGAGGGGCCCAAGCTTCTGCTGCCCCTCCTTCCAAGAGACCAAGATTTTCCCTAGACCCTCAGATGCTCCTGGAGTGGTCAGCTGTGTGACCTTCAGCACCAACACTAAACCCCACGTTATCTGGTGCCACTGCACTGCCTCTGGCTGCGCCTTGCACACCTGCTGCCCCAGATGAACTGAGAGGGAAGGGCATGGTAAGCAGGGGGAGCGATTTTTAGTGAAAGGGTGAGAGCCTCCGCCAGACCCTGGGGTCCAGTTTCTGCCCAGAGCACACCAGTGGTACCCACAAAAATTCCTGTAAGGAGGAGCAGCATCCTCCCTCCCATCCACAGCCGCCCCGGCATGCCCAGGCACAGCTCTACTTATCTGGTGCCTCTGCACACTTTGTTTTTGTTTTCCCGAGGATTCTGGCCCAGGCTCAAGTATTGAAGGGCTTAGGCTCACATTGCACTTCCTGATTTTTGTTTTAAGACCTCAGAGTATGGGAACACAGCCTGGCTGGTGGGATGGGGGAGAACGGAGGTCAAGGACAAGACTGGAGGCAGGAGGGCCACTACTCAGTCCCACTGGCCTTCTGGGGTCCCCTGCAGGTGGTTTTCAGGTCAAGCTCCTGGCATGGTGGAGTCTCCAGAGAGCTCTGTCCACAAGACTGGGAAAAGGCGCCCAAGAGGAAGCCCAACCTCTGCCAAGAACCTTCTCCTGCATGGTGGTGCCCAGGGAATGGGGGGACTGGATGTCCATCCTCAGATACATAATCAATTCCACAAACTGGTTCAGAGGAGCAAAGGGCTCTGCTACTGGATTTATTGATTTACTGGGGAAAATCACAGTTCACGCTTTCTCCCCAGAGACCAACTGTTTGCCTCTCAGAGTGGCCAGCCTGTTCCTTCCCACCATCACAGGCCTGCAGAGGCATCTGACTCCTGGCCCAATGCCTGCCTTCCCTTGGCTGCCAGTGGGTCCTCTGCACTTTCCTATGGAGTCAAGCCACTGTGTAGAGCCTTGCAGAGGCTGGCGAGCAGTGGCACAGTGTGGGAGTCTCTGAGTACTTACTGCTCAGATTACCTTGACCGGCCATCCTCTCTGAATGTTAAGTGCTCTTTAAACACAGGGAAATGCCCTTCAGTCCTTAGGGTTAGAATAGTACCTGTGGTGATAACTTCAAGAGCCAGGCCTTCCTCAGCTGCAAGGACACAGCTCAGCACTCGGGCTGTGCAGCCTGTGACTTTCCCTGCAGCATCCGGTCAGGGTGCAGCATCCGGTCAGGAGCAGCCAGCATCTAGTCAGGGGCAGCCAGCATCTAGACCTCTGGTGCAGAAGGAGTGTAAGGGTGACTCAGTTTGAAGCAGAGTTGGAGTTGTTAAGACAAGAGTTTAAGATGAACTTAGAAGGAGCAACACAAACAAGAATCCATTCATCATAGAGAGGCAGCAACCACAAATGATTTCACAGAGCAACTTGATGAACCGGTGACTTGATCGGGCTTACGGTAACGTGAGCGAGGGACTCTTTACAGCCTTGCGGGTGACTTGGGACAGTTTCATCACTGGTAAGTCCTGTCTCATCAGGAATGACAGCTGCTCAAGCGTCGCATCCTACCTTCAGGGAAACCGCAGTTAACCTCCCTCCTGCATCCTCTCTACCTGCCCCACCCACGCCCAGCCTAAGCTGAGAGCACGCTCCGTGGTGGGTGGGTGAGGTGGTTTGAAGGAGAACGGCTCCCATAGGCTCATAGGGAGTGGTCCCTTTAAGTGGTCTTGCTGGAGACAGTGTGTCACTGGGGGCAAGCTTTGAGGTGTCAGATGCTCAAGCTGGGCCTGGTGGCTCTGTCTCTTCCTGCTGTCTGCAGATCCAGATGTAGAGCTCCCAGCTACCTGTCCAACGCTATGTCTGCCTGCATGCCGCCATGCTTCCCAGCATAAATATAATGAACTAAGCCTCTAAACTGTAAGTCAGCCCCAATTATGTTTTCCTCGTTAGACTTGCTCTGGTCATGGTGTCTCTTCACAACAATACAAACCCTAACCGAGGCAGTGGGTAAGGGTAAGTGCCTAGTGGCCCTCCATTCGCCTCTGTCTAGGGTACGTTAGGATCTCCATCACCCTAAGCCTAGTTATTACTGTATTCTTCCTCCTCATGACGTTATCTCTACTCCTCAAAGGTGATAGCCTGGAGAAAGGATATCTTCGCATACTCATTTTTATCTACATTTTACTTAGCAACTGGGATTACACAGTGGTTTGTGGGGTTCGTTGTGTACTTGTTTGCTGACAAGAGACAAGTGTTGGGGTAGAAATCTTGACTTGCATCCAGACAGAGCTCACCAAACCAACATGGTTCCACCTGGAGAGGTTTAATGAGAGAAGAAGAGTAGAAGAGGGGAGAAGAAAAGGGGTAGGGGATGGAATAGAAGGGACAGGGAAGAGGGCAAGAGAGCAGTGAAGAGAAGAACAAAGAAGAGGAGGGGGGACTGGAGAGATGGCTCAGTGGTTAAGAGCACTGCCTGCTCTTCCAGAGGTCCTGAGTTCAATTCCCAGCAACCACATGGTGGCTCACAACCATCTGTAATGGGATCTGATGCCCTCTTCTGGTGTGTCCAAAGAGAGTGGCAGTGTACTCACATACATAATAAATAAATATTAAAAAAAAAAAGAGGAAGGGGCAAGCAGCCCCTTATATAGTGTCAGGCGCAACCGGCTGTTGCCAGGTAGCTGTGGGGGTGGAGTTTAGACAGAATACCAACAATAGGGACAAGGAGCAGTTGTGGGGAGGGAAGCCCAGGAGCTAGAGACATTTTGGGAAGGGAAGGAGTAGAAGAGCCAGGAAGCCAGCATGGATTCTGAAATCTGCAGCAGGTGCTGCTGATAGTGCGGGACCTGGAGGCCAGCGTGGACTACGGCCTGCTAATAGGCAGTGCATCTGCTGATGTAAGGGAATGACCCCTTTGGTAGAGGGGAACAGCCTTCACCAGTTCCTGACGAATGCTGGCTTTTCTCTACCCATCAGAACATGGAGCTGACACAGTTAACAGCCTGTCTTTTGGCTGCCCACCTAGACCATGCTCTCCTGCCTGGGAATTGAATGCGATTGGTTGGAAAGCTAGTTTTTAGGTGTTACCAGGCACAAGTTACTTCCAGAATCTAACCCAAATTCCATCCGTTCCGAACTACAAGTGTACCTACAGCCCCGTGCTGAAGCCCTGGTGGGAGAGAAGATTTAGAAATATACTTATGCCCCTCCCTGGGCTACCAGATGAGCTACCAGACTGTCCCCACATTTTGTTTTGTTGCCTTGATATTTTTTCTTTCTTTAAGTGGACTTACATCAAAGAAATGGACTTAGGGATGAAAAAATCTTTCAGGTTCCCAATAAGTGGATTCTTAGCGCTTTGAATGATGGGTGGATTTTTAGGACTCCCATTCTCTGCAGTACAGGCTGGAATTTAAAATCCATCTCTAGAACAAAGAGCAGAGGCACCTGTGTTCCCTTGGCACTGGGAAAGGACAGATTGGCCTGTATCACGGTAACATACAAATGAAAGGCCATTTCCCCAAGTTTTGATGATTAGACAAAAGCCAGCATTGCTCAAGGACTTGTGAAGCTGGCTCCCCTCTACTAAAGGAGACATTTCCTTAGCACTGCAGAGGGGACAATGGCTAACTCTGGTGCCTATCAGCATCTCTCAGCCCATGCTGCCTCCAGGCTCCCTCAGTATCACAAGGACCTAGTTCTTCTTACCTCCACCAGGAGCCCAAACTTCTCCAGCTCACGGGTTTCCTCCCCAGCTGTTTATTTCCTCATAACCCTGCTAATTCAGCCATGCACACCCTGGGTCTGCTCTTGGTCTTCATGGCTCCCACCCCATCCCCCACCCCATGCTCTTCTGCTTCTCTCCTGGCCAGATCCAGTCTGCTGGCCTTGCTCAACCTACTGCTCTCTGTCTCTGCTCTGGACTCTTCCAGAGGCCTCTGCCTGCTCTCTCCTTCATATCTACATATCTACAGTACAGCCTTCCCCTTCACCAGCCGCGTCATGGAACAGTCACGTGTTCACATGCTCACAGGTAAATTGTCGTGGAAAATTTGTTTCTTTTTTTTTAAGTTTTTTTTTTAATTTATTCTATATGAGTGCTCTATCTGCATGCACATCTGTGTGCTAGAAAAGGGCATCGGATCTCATTACAGATGGTTGTGAGCCACCATGTGGTTGCTGGGAATTGAACTCAGGACCTCTGGAAGACCAGTCGGTGCTCTTAACCACTGAGCCATCTCTCCAGCCCGGAAGATTTGTTTCTTAAATCCTTTTAAAATATAAGGAAGTGAGACCACAGACTCTGGACCTAAGTGCCTGGGAATGACCCAGTAGGAAATGTAACAAGACCTAAAGGTGACTGGTCACATTGTATCCAGTGTCAGAGTACAGAGAGGGTCGAGTGCTGGAGCTCAGATCTCTTTCTTCTTTATTCAGGCTGGGCCTCTTACACTTGGAAAGGCACCAACCAAGTTCATGGTGGGTGTCCCCACCCCAGGTTACCTCTTCTGAAGCACCTCACAGTCACACATGGAGGTTGGTCTCCTAGGAGGTTCTACATCCCATCAGGGTGACAGCTGAGAAGAACCCTCACGTTGGGGAATGAGCTGGGGAGGAGCCTTTCCGATAACTGGAATCTCTGGAGAGCCCAGCACCAGGCCAGCTTGTCCCTCTTGCTGATGTGTCCTCTTCTTCCCCCAGGAGTCGTGTGGCTGGAACTTGTCCTGGCTTCCCTGCTGGGCTTTGTCATCTACTGGTTTGTCTCCCGGGACAAGGAGGAGACCTTACCACTAGGAGATGGATGGTGGGGGCCGGGGTCAAAGCCATCAGCCAAAGAAGATGAGAGCATCCGGCCCTTCAAGGTGGAAACATCAGATGAGGAGATCAAGGTGAGACAGCCTTTCCTAGGCAGGGCGGCCACCAAAGGGGCAGTCCTGCCGTGGTCCCCTGGGGCCAGAGTGGGGACATGATTGAGGATAGAGCTTTGGAAATGGACCATCCTGGGTTTTTCCTGGCCATTCTTCTCCAGGAGGGCATGTACATTTTGCTCCCAAAAGGAATTTACTAACCCCATTTCTCTACCAACTTCTCATCCCCTACCGGAGACCTAGGAGAGCTACGAGTAGAACCATTGTGTGCACTATTGACTGAAGAAAGCTCCCATCCCCCAACTCCCTATCTGCCCACTTGAGGAGGTACAGAGTATGAGGGAGAGAGCTAGCAGATGTCCCTGAACTGATTTGTAAGTCACAGCTACAGAGGGGAGTGGAGCTCAGGACATGCAGTAGCAAGGAGACCACAGGGTCAACATTGGGAAAGCCCCTACTGTGTGTTGACCACTCCTGGGCCCACCATATCCCTATTGTCACCCATCGCCTGCCCATGGTCACCTGCTGTGGCATCTCTCAAAGGTGAGCCCTGAAACTGAGATTAGTACAGCAGGGGTCGCAGGCACTGGGGAGCACAGACTGAGAATTACAGGTCTAGGGGCCCTGGCCTTTCCACACAGAGCTGGAGTCAGAAAGGAGAGGCTGGTGGGTAGAGGAGGGGGAGAAGGAAGTCTCTGAGGAGGCCAGTCAGCCGGGACCACAAGGGATCCGAGCATACACGGCCCATCCATTCCTTCACCCTGTGGTCCTTGAGTAGCTACTGTGTCCCGGTGCTCTGGGAGTGTGGGAGATCACAGGGTCCCTTCCCACACACAGTTGAGCATTTAGCATCCACACATGATAAGGTCATCAAGAGACAGGGTTGCCCACATATCAGTAGAGATTAATGTCACTGGGCCATTAACAACAGGTCACAGAAGTTCCCAGGAGGAAGGGTTGAGAGCAGGGTCTGGACGGAGGCCAACGGGCAGCTGAGGTTCGTGTGTGGGACGTGCTGGGCCCTAACTGCTGAGGGCAGATGCTGAGCTCTGAGGATCAGTCCTGGATGGAGTCTAAGGTTTCCAAACCTGTTTGGGGGAGGCCAAGGGACATAAAATATCTGTGAATTATGACACTGAGCCACTGCAGGAGGCAACAGGCACAGCCCTTGGCTGGAGTGCTGAACTTTTATCTGCTTCCAATGCCTATGAAGCCTGTGCCCAGGGCAGGCCATTGCATCTGTTAGGGTCATTTAATCCTGTCCAGCTAGGGTGGGCACACCGTGGCTCAAGGGCAAGTATAGCCTGCCACTTGTTCATTAACTGCCCCATGAATCCCACATGTGTCTGTAAATGGGTGGGGGGAAACGAAAGTAACACAATAATTACTGCCCCTGCAGGGGCCACCTGTGCCCATGTCCTCTCTGCTCCTGCAGGGGTCACCTGTGCCCATGTCCTCTCTGCTTCTGCAGGGGTCACCTGTGCCCATGTCCTCTCTGCTCCTGCAGGGGTCACCTGTACCCATGTCCTCTCTGCCCCTGCAGGGGTCACCTGTGCCCATGTCCTCTCTGCTCCTGCAGGGGTCACCTGTGCCCATGTCCTCTCTGCTCCTGCAAGGGTCACCTGTGCCCATGTCCTCTCTGCTCCTGCAGGGTCATCTATGGCATCTCCTTTGTTATGAGGAGAAAGTGGAACCCTTGCATCTTCCCTACAATCTTGCTATGTGACTCTTTACAAAGTTTGGCAATTCCAGGACTATAGGTTGTTTGATGGATTAAAATGAGTGTTGTTCACACACCTAAGAAATGAAACCATGACTGAAATTGAGCTAAGAGGGAGAACACATCATTTGTCATGTGCAAAGCCTTCCATTCTCTCCCTGCACCCCCACCCCTCCCACCAGTTCAGAGAGAGGTGAGAGGGGGAATCTGAAGCCCGCAGGAGAGAATCCATTAGCCTCACAAGAATCCAGCGACATACATGGGTGCCCTTTGTGGCTTCTCCATGGTGACTGTCTATGGCTGTGGGGTTCACTCTGGTGCACACAAGCACTCTCCTGTCTCTGCCACCCACCCCGACTTCTTCACTGCAGGACTTACACCAGAGGATAGATAGGTTCCGGGCATCCCCACCTTTGGAGGGCAGCCGCTTCCACTATGGCTTCAACTCCATCTACCTGAAGAAAGTGGTGTCCTACTGGAGGATCGAGTTTGACTGGAGGAAGCAGGTGGAGATCCTCAACCAGTACCCTCACTTCAAGACCAAGATCGAAGGTGAGATTGCAGAACAGCAGCCAGGATGGGGGAAGCAGGGATGGTGTGAGCCTCAGGAGAGCCTTCCTGCACGATTCAACTGTGCAGTAGCACCCCAGGATCCAGCGGTAGGTCACTGAGGTGTTGGGGTTCACCATCTTGCCGGGATGTGCAACAATGCTGAGTCAACAAACCATTGGTCTACAGCGATGGACAAAAGGCAGAGCAATGGTAGTGCAACTGCCAACTCCAGTCAGCAAGGTAGAGAGGTCCTTGAGCGGCATCTATACAGGAAGCCTGGGGTCTGACATGTCCTGCCTCAGCTCAGCCCCTGATAGAGCTTCGGGCTAGGCAATTCTATGTGGGTGCCCAGTGGTCAGTCCTGTGATTAACTGTCCTGTCCACCCATGGCCCTCAATGTCATAGCCCAGCCTGCCCCATGCTATCCCTCAGACTAGCCATCAAGTCAGAAGGTTAACACTTTAATTCCAGGAAGGGTGACCCAGGATCATTTTGTCTGAATTAATACTTGCCTTAGCAGAAAACAAAATTTTATGAACACCCAGACTTTGAATGAAGCAGAGTATGTTTAATAATACCAGATGATGCTGTTAATTTTTTAATCCTCTAATTTTTATTGTGGCCAAACACATGTACCATAAATTTGTCTGGCCTTGATGACCATTAAGTACACATTTCAGTGGCTCAGTGGCAGTAAGTGTGATGTTCTGTGGTACTAAGGTAATCCACCATTGGGCAGGCTCTATATCTGATTTAATAAGAATTAACAATGATAACAGTAACAGTTTTGTTCTGTGGGGCTTGCTCTGGTGCACACAAGCCAGACGTTTTGGGAGATTCCTTGGCTACACAGAGAAGGATATCGAGCTCTTGTACCCCTATAAGGAGAAGGTTTTCTACACCATCATGAGGGAGAGTGGCTACTTACACATCCAAGCCACCAAGCCAGACACTGTGGGTAAACACACCAGGGGAGTGGGTCCCGGAGGGCATCTCATTCCCCCTGAGAATACAGCTTACAGCAAGAAACCCCTGAGAGGAAGCAGAAATATTTGTTTTCTGTACTGAGTAGTGAACCCAGGGCATCACATTGTGTGACAAGTGATCTGTCATTCACCATAGCCATAGTCCCATGTATAAGAGACAGAGGCTAGGGGAACCCCATAAGTTTTAGGCCAGCCTAGTCTACACAGTGACTTCCAAGTTATCTTGGGCCACTCTTGACTCAAAACAAAACAGAACAACAACAAAAACCAACCCAAAATAAGCCCAAAAATCAACCACTAAAAATATAATTTGTAAGGAAATTGGTAAAATGATCAAAATGTAGCTTGTTCAGTGGTATTTGGAATACAAATTTGTTTACATGTGGATACAGACCTCACTAACTCCCATAGAATAGCCAGGCCAGGTGACATACATGGGTCTGTAACCCAGCTGCTCTGGAGGCTGCAGGAAGAGAATCCAGAACATCAAGGCCTGCCTGTGTGCCCTAGGCAGCTACCAAGTCTCAGAGCAGACAGAGATATTGGGGAGACAGCTTAGTGGGAGCATATTTGTCTCTAACCTGTTAAATTCCAGTGTGCAGCCAACTAGTACAGAAGAAAAAATACCTCTAAAAATGTGTTTCTTCTTACTCCTCCAGAGTCATTTGTATTTTCCTGGTTTTCTACTGTTTAAAGAGCTATAAAGAAGCTAAAAGGCAAAGCTAGGTGGGCCCACCCTGGAATAGTGGTTCTCAACCCTCCCAATACTTTGATCCTTCAACAAGAGTTTGTCGTGTTTTGACCCTCCACCATGAAATAATTTTTGTTGCTATTTCATAATTTTGCTACTGCTGTGAATCACAATGTAAATATCTGATATGTAGGATATCTGATATATGACCCCTGTGACAGGGTCATTTGACCCCAAAGGGGTCACAACCCACAATTTGACAATTGATGTTCTAGAAGATCCAAGGACTCTCAGAGTCCACTCAGATCTGAGTCCACTCAGAGGACACCTGTGTGTCATTTTGCTCACTGTGGAGCCTTCCACAGTTCCTGTGTAGCTCCTCACGCACAGCAAGGACAGCCCCTGATCATAATAGCACTTTATAAAGTCAGGCTTTCTTACCCACTCCCACAACACCCAGAGGAAGTCCGACTCCCAGGTGCTCTAATGTGCCCAGGATCAGAGGTGAGGAGGCCATAACCACTGCTCCAACCCTGGGAGTAACTGGGACCCCCGGGATCCAGGGATGCCGGAACCCCTGTCCAGCCAAATGGCACAGATTCCCTTCCTGTCTGGACCCATGCCTTGAACAGACCTTGTACCAAGTCTCACAACACCCAAATGAAGCTGGACTCCCAGGTGCTCTAGCACACCCAGGATCATAGGATCACAGGATCACAGAGGAAGCTCAACTCCCAGGAGAATGGACACGACCAGAATCTCAGGATCACAGGAATACAGGATCCCAGAATCATAGGATCACAGAGACAGCTGGACTCTGAGTTCTGACACAACCAGGATTACAGGAGGAACAGGCTCCAATAACAGACAGCAAAGGCAGGTAACACTAGAGATAACCAGAGGGTGAGAGGCAAGCACAAGAATATAAGGAACAGAAACCAGAGCTATGTGGCACCATCAGAAATGAGTTCTCCCACTGCAGCAAGTCCCAGATACCCCTTCACACCTGAAAAGCAAGATTTGGATTTAAAATCCCATCTCATGATGATGATAGAGGACTTAAGGAAGGACATAAATAACTCCCTTAAATAAATACAGGAGAACACAGGTAAACAGGTAGAAGCCCTTAAAGAGGAAACACAATAATCCTTTAAAGAATGATAGGAAAAACAGCCAAACAGGTGAAGGAATTGAACAAAACCATCCAGGATCTAAAAGTGGAAATAGAAACAATAAAGAAATCACAAAGGGAGACAATCTTGGAGATAGAAAACCTAGGAAAGAGATCAGGAGTCATAGACACAAGCATCACCAACAGAATACAAGGGATAGAAGAGAGAATCTCAGGGGCAGAAGATACTGTAGAAAACATTGACACAACAGTCAAAGAAAATGCAAAATATGAAAAACTTCTAACCCAAAACATCCAGGAAATCCAGGACACAACAAGAAGAAAACTTCCCTAACCTGAAGAGATGCCCATGAACATACAAGAAGCCTACAGAACTCAAAATAGACTGGACCAGAAAAAATTTCCTTCCCTCACATAATAATCAAAACACCAAATGCACAAAACAAAGAAAGAATAAGTAAGAGGAAAAGGTCAAGTAACATACAAAGGCAGACCTATCAGAATTACACTAGACTTCTCAACAGAGACTATGAAAGCCAGAAGATCCTGGACAGATGTCATACAGACCCTAAGAGAACACAAATGCTACTATATCCAGCAAAACTCTCAATTAACATTGATGGAGAAACCAAGGTACTCCATGACAAAACCAAATTTACACAATAGCTTCAAACAAATCCTACAAAGGATAATAGATGGAAACTCCAACATAAGGAGAGAAACTACACCCTAGAAAAAGCAAGAAAGTAATCTTGAAAGTATCTTCTTTCAACAAACCCAAAAGAAGATAGTCACACAAACGCAATTCCACCTCTAGCAACAAAAATAATAGAAAGCAACAATCATTTTTCCTTAATAGCTCTTAACATCAAAGGACTCAATTCCCCAATAAAACGTCATAGACTAACTGACTGGATACATAAACAGGACCCAGCGTTTTGCTGCATACAGGGAATGTGCTTCAGTGACAAAAACAGACACTACATCAGAGTAAAATGTTGAAAAAAAAAAAACCAAGCAAATGGTCCCAAGAAACAAGCTGGAGTAGCCATTCTAATATCAAATAAAATCAACATTCAACCAAAAGGAGGAAGGACACTTTATACTCGTCAAAGGAAAAATCTACCAAGATGAACTCTTTCAATTCTGAACATCTATGCTCCAAATGCAAGGGTAACCACATTAATAAAAAAAAAAAACATACTAAAGCTCAAAGCACACATTGCACCTCACACAATAATAGTGGAGACTTCAACACTCCACTCTCAGCAATGGGCAGATCATGGAGAAACTAACAGAAGTCATGAACCAAACCTTCTTCTATACGCCTTCTTCTCAGCACCTCATAGTACCTTCTCCAAAATTGATCATATAATTGCCACAAAACAGGCCTCAACACATGGAAGAAGACTGAAATAATCCCATGCATCTTATCAGATAACCACGGACTAAGGCTGGTCTTCAATAACAACAAAACCAACAGAAAGTCCACATACACACGGAAGTTGAACAACGCTCTCCTCAGTGACAGCTTGGTCAAGGAAGAAAAAAAGAAAGAAGGACTTTTTAGAATGTAATGAAATTGAAGGCACGAGATTCCCAAACTGATGGGACACAAAGAGCTACGAGTGCCTCCAAAAAGAAACTGGAAAATACATACACTAGCAGCTTGACAGCACACCTAAAAGCCCTAGAACAACAACAACAACAACAAAAAGCAGATACACCCAAGAGGAGTAGATGGCAGGAAATAATCAAACTCAGAGCTGAAATCAACCAAGTAGAAACAAAAACAAACAACCCCCCCAAAACAAACAAACAAACAAAAAAAACTATACAAAGAATCAACAAAAACAGGAGCTGGAACTTTGAGAAAATTTACAAGATAGATAAACCCTTAGTCAGACGAACCAGAGGGCACAGAGGCAGTATCCAAATTAACAAAACCAAAAATGAAAAGGAAGACATAGCAACAGATTCCGAGGAAATTAAAAAAACGATCAGATTCTACTACAAAAGCCTATACTCAAAAAAAAAAAAAAACAAACAAAAAACAAAAATGGAAAATCTGTAGGAAATGGACAATTTTCTAGACAGTTACCGGGTACCAAAGTTAAATCATGATCAGATAAACCATCTAATCAGTTCCATAACCCCCAATGAAATGGAAGCAGTCATTAAAAGCCTCCCAGGACTAGATGGGTTTAGCGCAGAATTCTATCAGACCTTCATAGAAGACCAATACTCTTCAAACTATTCCATAAAATAGAAACAGAGCAAACACTATCCAATTCATTCTGGGAAGCCACAATTATTCTGAAACCTAAACCACTCAAACACTCAACAAAGAAAGAGAACTTCAGACCAATTTCTCTTATGAATATTGATGCAAAAATAATAAAATTCTCGCAAACCAAATTCAAGAACACGTCAAAACGATCATCCATCACGATCAAGTAGGCTTCATCCCATGGATGTAGCGATGGTTCAATACATGTAAATCCATCAACATAATCTACTATTTGAACAAACTCAAAGAAAAAAAACACATGATCATCTCATTAGATGTTGAGAAAGCATTTGACTAAATTCAACACCCCTTCATAATAAAAGTATTGGAGAAATAAGGAATTTAAGGCCCATACCGAAACCTAGTAAAAGCAATATAGAGCAAACCAGTAGCCTCAAACTAAATGGAGAAAAACTTGAAGCAATCCCACTAAAATTAGGGACTAGACAAGGTTGCCCACTCCCTACCTATTCAATATAGTACTTGAAGTCCTAGCCAGAGCAGTTAGACAGCAAAAAGAGATCAAAGGGATAAAATTGGAAAGGAAGCAGTCAAAATATCACTATTTGCAGATGATATGATAGTATACTTCACTGACACCAAAAGTTCCACCAGAGAACTCCTAAACCTGATAAACAACTTCAGCAAAGTGGCTGGATATAAAATTAACTCAAACAAATCAGTAACCTCCTTCTACTCAAAGGATAAACAGGCTGAGAAAGAAATTAGAAAAATGATACCCTTTACAATCATCACAAATAATATAAAATACCTTGGTGTGACTCTAACCAAGCAAGTGAAAGATCTGTATGACAAAAACTACAATTCTCTGAAGAAAGAAGTTGAAAAAGATCTCAGAAGATGGAAAGACCTCCCATGTTCATGGATTGGCAGGATTAATCCATGCCAATGGCCATCTTGCTGAAAGCAATCTACAAATTCAATGCAATCCCCATCAAAATTCCAACTGAATTCTTCTTTAAGTTAGAAAGAGCAATTTTCAAATTCATTTAGAATAACAACCTAGGACATCAAAAACTATTCTTGACAATAAAAAAAAAATGTCTGGGGAAGTCACCATCCCTGACCTCAAGCTGTACTACAGAGCAATAGTGATAAAAACTGTGTGGTATTGGTCAGAGACAGGCAGGTAGATCAGTGGAATTGAAGACCCAGAAATGAATTCACACACCTATGGCCACTTGATCTTTGACAAAGGAGCTAAAACCATACAGTGGAAAAAAGATAGCATTTTCAACAAATGATGCTGGTTTAACGGGCGGTCAGCCTGTAGAAGAATGCAAATCAATCCATGTTTATCTCCTTGTACAAAGCTCAAGTCCAAGTGAATCAAGGACTTCCACATAAAACTAGATACACTGAAACAATTAGAAGAGAAAGTGGGGAAGAGCCTTGAACACATGGGCACTGGGGAAATTTTCCTGAACAGAACACCAATAGCTTATGCTCTAAGATCAAGAATCGACAAATGGGACCTCATAAAATTGTAAAACTTCTGTAAGGCAAAGGACACTGTCATTAAAACAAAATGGCAACCAACAGATTAGGAAAAGATCTTCATTAATCCTATATCTGATAGACGGATAATAGCCAATATATACAAAAAACTCAAGAAATTAGACTCCAGAGAATCAAATAACCCTATTTAAAAATGGGATACGGAGCTAGACAGAGAATTGTCAATTGAGGAACACCTAATGACCACAAAGCGCCTAAAGAAATGTTCAACATCTTTAGTCATAAGGGAAATACAAAGGAAAACAACCCTGAGATTTCACCTCACACCAGTGAGAATGGCTAAGATCAAAAACTCAGGTGACAGCAGATGCTGGTGAGGATGTGGAGAAAGAGGAACACTCCTCCATTGTTGGTGGGATTGCAAGCTGGTACAACCATTCTGGAAATCAGTCTGGCAAGTCCTCAGAAAATTGGACATTGCACTACCTGAGGACCCAGATATACCACTCCAAGAGGATGCCAAAAGGTGCATGCTGGCAGGAACCTGATATAGCTGTCTCCTGAGAGGCTCTGCCAGAGACTGACAAATACAGAGGCAGATGCTCATAGCCAACCATTGGACTGAGAACGGGGTCCCCAATGGGGGAGTTAGAGAAAGGAAGAGGTAATGGAGGGGGTTTGGAACCCCATAGGAAGAACAACCATATCGAACAACAAGACACCTCAGAGCTCCCAGGGACTAAACCACCAATCAAAGAGTGCACATGAAGGGACCCATGGCTCCAGCCGCATATGTAGCAGAGCATGGCCTTGTCGGAAATCAATATGAGAAGAGGCCCTTGGTCCTGTGAAGGCTTAATGCCCCAGTGTAGGAAAATGCCAGGGTGAGTAGGCAGGAGAGAGTGGGTGAGTGGGTGGGGGAGCAGGGATGGGAGGATGGGATGGAGGGTTTCTGGAGGGGAAACCAGGAAACGGGATAACATTTGAAATATAAGCAAAGAAAATATCCAATAAAAGCCAAGAAAAAAATAGTCAGACTTTTAGTAGTCCAGTTGTAAATAGTCCAGTTGTAAAGCAGATGTTTGCCTTATGCCTAGAAGTGTAAAAAATGCAGATGACAACAGAGAGAAGTCAGACTCCAGTTCTCCTGCCTACCAGCTGCACTCTCCAGAAGAAGTGGCCAGTATTGTGCCTTACACATGCTGTAAACACACGTCCCCAATGTGCCCAGACACAGCTGATGTCCTCTTTCAGGACCTGAATATTCAGTCCTCATTGCTCCCCTAACTAGGGGTCCTAGGGAACAGTTGCCTGTGTTTATCCTTCGGTGACTGAAGTCACACAGCATAGACCCCTCCGTGTCCTTGCTCTTTTAGCTCACCATGACTCTTGTGAGGTTTCTGTTATCTCTGCCGTGGTTTTTTTTTTTTTTTTTTTGGTTCTTTTTTTTCGGAGCTGGGGACCGAACCCAGGGCCTTGTGCTTCCTAGGTAAGTGCTCTACCACTGAGCTAAATCCCCAGCCCCTCTGCCGTGGTTTTTAACCATGGTCTTGGTACCTGAGCCTCAGGAATGCTAAACATCCAGTGACCTGCCCCTTCCCTGTCCCTGCCCCTGCCCCGCCCCTGCTAATTCAATGACTGGAACATGAATAGATCAGTATTTACTTGTAACTATTTATCCTACTTTTTACCAATATACAGTCCATAAAGAGTGTGTATCCCATGAGTTTATAGGGCATATTGCTATATGAGGCTACTGAGGCCAGGGCTCCAGATATAGGGTGCACAGTTGGACCTGCTATCCCTCTGTGGCACCCCACACTTCTTTCCTGGAGTAAAATATTCTCTAGGGCCAGTCTTTTTTTTTTTTTTTTTTGTTCTTTTTTTTTTCGGAGCTGGGGACCGAACCCAGGGCCTTGCGCTTCCTAGGTAAGCGCTCTACCACTGAGCTAAATCCCCAGCCCCTAGGGCCAGTCTTGAATCCCTCCCTTGCTCCTTCCCATCCAGGCTGTGCTCTCAATGACTCTCCTGTAGGCCTGGCTGCCTATATCTTAGAGAAGTTCTCCACCTGGACCAAGTCAGAGTACCTGGGTGACCCTCCCTGGCAGAGAAGGTCCCTGATGAATGAAAAGAGGGACTATAACAGAGGGTAATGGAAGCCCTGTCCTTATGGCTCCATCTGAACTAACTGAGTCCTCCCCAGGCCCTCAGAGTCCTCTCTGGAAACAGAGGAACACAGGGCCTCAGCCTCACCTCATCCCTCTTCTCCACAGGATGAAGGTCTTTGTGCCCACTGGCTTTTCAGCCTTCCCTTCCGAGCTACTGCATGCCCCAGAAAAGTGGGTGAAGGTCAAGTACCCCCCACTCATCTCCTATTCCTACATGGAACGTGGGGGCCACTTTGCTGCCTTTGAAGAGCCCAAGCTTCTGGCCCAGGACATCCGCGAGTTTGTGTCCCTGGCTGAGCTGCAGTAGTGACACTGGATACCAACTGTGGCTTTAGCAGCAGCCCTGGTTCCTCCCAAGTCACACTTATGGAAGATGACCCCTTTCTGAGGAATAAGTTTGTTCCCTGACCACACAGGACCCAGATTTAAGCCCCACAGAGTCATATGTTACCCCCATATGCTTCACCTCACTACATAGCTGTGTTAGCTACATGGCTTTAATGATAAATGGATTTATTTCTACGAGTGTGTGGGCCAAATGCCATGTGTTTCTTCAGTATCCACATGGGCCCTCCCTTCCAAAAGAGAGTTGCATGTGCTCCCCATCCCCTGTTTTGGAGAATCCTGATAGAATTCTACACTAAGCCCATCTGGTCCTGGGCTTTTTTCGTTGGGAGACTATTAATAACTGCTTCTATTTCTTTAGGAGTTATGGGGCTGTTTAGATGGTTTATCTGATCCTGATTCAACTTTGGTACCTGGTATCTGTCTAGAAAATTGTCCATTTCTTCCAGATTTTCTAGTTTTGTTGAATATAGGCTTTTGTAGTAGGATTTGTTGTTTTTTAAATTTCCTCCATTTCTGTTGTTATCTCTCCCTTTTCATTTCTGATTTTGTTAATTTGGATACTGCCTCTGGGCCCTTTACTTAGTTTGGCTAAGGGTTTATCCATCTCGTTGTTTCTCTCAAAGAACCAGCTTTTGGTTTTGCTGATTCTTTGTATTGTTATCTTTGTTTCTATTTGGTTGATTTCAGCCCTGAGTTTGAGTACTTCCTGCCTTCTACTCCCCTTGGGTAAGTTTTCTTCTTTTTGCTCTAGAGCTCTCAGGTGTGTTGATTTATTGCTAGTGTAAGATCTCTCCAGTTTCTTTACCAGGGCACTTAGTGCTATGAATTATCCTCTTATCACTGCTTTCACTGTGACCCATAGGTTTGAGTATGATGTGTAAACATTTTCATTAAATTCCAGGAGGTCTTTAATTTCTTTCTTTATTTCTTCCCTGACCAGATTATCATTGAGTAGAGAGTTGTTTAATTTCCACATGTATGCTGGCTTTCTGTTGCTTTTGCTGTTATTAACGAGCAGCCTTACACCTTGATGGTCTTATAGGATGCAAAGGATTATTTCAATCTTCTTGTATTGGTTGAGAGTTGTTTGTGACCAATTACATGGTTGATATGAGGTGCTGAAAAGGTGTATTCTTTTGTTTTAGGGCAAAATATTCTGTACATATCTGTTAAATTCATTTGGTTCATAACCTCTATTAGTTTTACTGTGTCTCTGTTTAGTTTCTGTTTCAATGACCTGTCCATTGATGAGAATGGGGTGTTGAAGTCTCCCACTATTATTGTGTGGGGTTCAATGTGTGTTATGAGCTTTTGTAAAATTTCTTTTATGGATGTGTGTACCCTTGCACTTGGGGCATAGATATTCAGAATTGAGACTTTCTCCTGGTGGAGTTTCCCTTTGATGAATATGAAATGTCCTTCCTCATCACACTTGATAACTTTTTGTTGAAAGTCTGTTTTATTTGATATTAGCATGGCAACTCCAGCTTGTTTCTTGGGAGCATTTGCTTGGAAGACCTTTTCCATCCTTTAACTCGGAGATAGTGCCTGTCTTTGTTATTGAGGTGTGTTTCTTTTATGCAGTAAACTGCTGGATCTTCTTTGTGTATCCAGTCTGTTAGCTTATGTATTTTTATAAGTGAGTTGAGTCCATTAATATCGAGAGATATTAAAGGCAGATGACTGTTGGTTCCTGTTTTATTTGTTTTTGTAGGTGGCTTTATGTGCTTGTGGCTCTCTCCTTCGGCTGTGTTGTGAGATGCTTAATATCTTGTCTTTTCTTTGGTGTAGTTATCTTTCTTGTGTTGGAGTTTTCCTTCTAGGATCCTCTTTAGGGCTGGATTGGTAGATACTGTCTGAATTTGTTTTTTTTCCTGGAATATTTTGGTTTCTCTATCTATGTTGATTGAGAGTTTTGCTGGGTATAGTAGCCTCAGCTGGCATTTGTGTTCTCTTAGAGTCTGCATGACCTCTGACCAGGCTCTTCTGGTTTTTATAGTCTCTGTTGAGAAGTCTGATGTGATTCTGATAGGTATATCTTTGTAATTACTTTGCCCTTTTCCCTTTAAATATTCTTTCTTTGTTCTGTGTGTTTAGTGTTTTGATTATTATGTGACAAGAGGATTTTCATTACTGGTCCCGTTTGTTTGGTGTTGTGTAGGCTTCTTGTACATTTATGGCCATCTCTTTTTTTTTAGGTTGGGGAAATTTTCTTCTATGATTTTGTTGAAGATGTTTTCAGGTCCTTTAAGCTTGGAATCTTCGTTCTCCTCTATTCCAGTTATTCTTAGATTTGATCTTTTCATGGTGTCCTGAATTTCTTGAATGTTTTGGGTTAGGAGTTCTTTAAGTTTTGAATTTTCTTTGGTAGTTGTGTCAATCTCTTCTAAGGTATCTTTGACAACTGAGATTCTTTCTTCTATTTCTTGTATTCTGTTGGTGATACTTACATCTGTAATTCCTGACCTCTTTCCCAGGTTTTCCATTTCCAGGTTTGCCTCCATTTGTGTTTTCTTTATTGTTTCTACTTCTACTTTTAGGTCTTGGACTGCTTTTTCAATTCCTTCACCTGTTTGTGTTTTCCTGTATTTCTTTAAGGGACTTATTTGTTTCCTCTTTAAGGGTGTCTACCTGTTTACCTGTATTTCTTTCAGTGAGTTATTTATACCCCCCTTAAAGCACTCTATTATCTTCATGAGATAGGTTTTTAGGTCAGCTTCCTGACTTTCAGGTGTGTTGGTGTACTCAGGGCTTGCTGTGGTGGGAGAACTGGCTTCTGATGATGCCCAAATATATTGACTTCTGTTGCTTATTGTCTTGCGGTTGCCTCTCACCATCTGGTTATCCTTCATGTTTGCTTGTCTGGGTAACTCTGTCTGGAGTCTGCCTCTTTTGTCCTCGGGTTGCAACAGATCTCCTGGTAGGCCTATAGCCCTGTCTGTAGCAGATCTCCTATGGGGTCTTCCAACTGGAGGGTCTTCAGAGGGGCAGAGAAACTGCTGATTTGTTGCCCTGGCTGCAGTAGATCTTCTGGGAGACATTCAGACTGTTGGGTCTGAAGAGGAGCAGTCAAACTGTTGTCCTGTGTGAAGCTGTTCTCCAGGGGTGTGGGGAAAAGTATGGACTGTAGTTTCTGTTTCCTTGTGTGCAGCTGAACTTCAGGGAGGCTTTCAGTCTTTTGGGTTAGTTGCTCTGAATGCCACAGAGCCCCTGGGAGGTCTTCAGACTGTGGTGTTAGTTGCCCAGTTGTCCTGTGTAAGAGGTACTCCTGGGATGCCTTCAAGTTGTGGTGTCCTGGATGCAGTGGATCTCCTGGGATGTCTCTGGCTGTGGTGTCAGATGCCCTGGGTACAGCAGATCTCTTGGGATGCCTCAGCATGTGGTAACAAGTGCTCTGAGTGCAGTGAATCCTCTGGTAGGCCTCAGGATATGATGTCTTCTGGGGAGCAGACTAGCTATCAGTCTATCCCAGGAGAAAGGACTGGGTGGAAAGGGAGTGGTATTCAGTGGCCAGGGATGGGGTGGGAGGTGTGGTGGCATGTGATGGGTCCCAGCGACAGCTGTGGGACTTCGGGAGGGTTCTTGCCAAATGCTCGGAGTGCAGTGGATCCTCTGGTATGCCTCAGGATATAGCCTTTTCCAGGGAACTGAATTTATTTCTAAGAGTGTATGGGCCAAATGCCATGTGTTTCTTCAATATCCACATGGGCCTTCCCTTCCAAAAGAGAGTTGCATATGCTCCCTATACTCTGCCTTAGAGAGTCCTTTTGAGCCCTCTGAACTTGGCCCTGCTTACTAGTGGGGAGGGACAGTTAGGTGCCATCAGCAGTCAAGGTCACACTGTACTAGGCAGTCTCAGAAGACTACTGGCACCTCTTGACCCACTCACAGTACAGAGGGCACTAGGAGCAGAGATTGTATGGTTGGCAGTCATCAGGAGGTCTAAGTATCCCAGGCCCAGCAATGTCTCCAAATGAGGTCAGCATGATCTGCCAAGCTGTGTTTGGTCCCATGATGGTCAGCTGAGGTGGAAGGAAGGATCCCCCATGCTTGGCTCTGCTCCACCAGAGCAGGGACTCTCCCTACTATGATCCTATATCTTAGGCATCCCCAGAGGCAGCAGGGAAGATGCTCTTAGCCAAATGTGGCTACCTAGCTCCAAGATTGCACTGGGGACAACACAAGGGGCTGCCTGACCTTCTGACTCTAATCCCCAACGTACCCCTCCCCACTCTCCACCTCCACTTTGTCATAATTCTCCAACGTTTATAAAATAAACATATAATCTCTTGTATTACGTTGCTCTAACGCATCATTAAGCAGGCTCTGCATACTTAATTCAGAATATTGCATCCCTATGGGATGCTATTCTAACTCATCGAGCCTTTGTGGATTTTTCTCATCTGGAACTACATTTTCTGCTGTTGTGGTAGGTTCCAGATTGGAATTAAAGGTGGACACTCCCACACTTCTTTCCCCTTTTGGTACTCTTTCTCTTCCTCCTCCTCCTCCTCCCCCTTTTTGTTTAGACAAGGTTTCTCTGTGTAGCTTTGGCGGCCTCTGTATTGACTTATATTCCTCTAGGCTTATAGTCAACAGTATGGCTAGGACATATTTTAGTTTTTGAGGAAACTTTTTCATACTGATTTCCATGGTGGCTGCATTAATTCATATTCCAGACCCCTTGTCAGTTTTGGATGTCGTGTCCTGAGCTATTAGAGAAAATTCACTTCGGTGAATTGTGGCTGCTTTATGAATCTGTCCACACCACTAACTATCACACCCTTGAGACCCAGCCTACAGCAGGTCAATGCTGGCCGCTATTCCAGGCTAATCCAGAACACCGCTCACTGCCTGCTATAAAGTAAGGATTGGAGGATGCTGAACTAACACGCTGCAGTCAAACCTTCTCTGTAGTCTGAGATCATGAGTCTCAAGCTCCTTTCCTTGAGCAAAGTACTAATATTCTTACCTTAATTAGAATATAAGAGAACAATCTGAGTTTCACATTAGATCTGTTACCTTGCCCTCCACTCTAGCTTCACTAGGGTTTTTAAAAGACAATGCTTTCCACAAAATTTCACCCTGTGGCAGCCTACAACTGAGGAAATTATAGACTACACTACATTGACCCAGGCACACACACTCGTGCTGAAGCTACTTATGATGAGACCTAGTTAGACATTAACAACTAATAATTCAGTTGAGTGTCAACAGCTCTATTCTGTAGAGTGTTGCAAGAGACACTGGACTTTGGGACTGTTATCAGTGAGGTCAGGCTTGGACACAGCTCTGTGATACTGTGATAACCGCCTCACAGCCAAGCACTATGAGGTGACTAAGGGGCACCTAGCATACAGTTTGACACAGTGGGCTAAGGATGGCTTATGATGTTGGGGGGATGGGGACCTTATCATGGCATTCAGAACAGCACATGGTTTACATGGTGAATTATTTCTGACATTTCAGGTTGCAGTTTCCCACACACAACCAAAGCTCCACACAAAAGGAGACTACTGGGCAAAGCTGGCACGGGCCAACCTGACACCCTGGATGCCCTTTCTTTAGATGGGGCTTCAGCAATGATCTCTTGGCATCTAATCTCTGGGTCATTGCAGTTCAGTTTGCTGTCTAAAGTCCAGAGTGTAACCGCTCTGTGCATGCAGCAGATTAGCTGAGTCATTGGGACTGTGCAGCGTACAGAGGGAGAGGGGTGGGGACTCAGACTCAGTCTACCCTGCCTCTCCCAAGGGATCTGGGTGCCATGGTGTACAGAGCTCCATAGGCCTTCTGCTTCAGGAGGGCTCGAGGTGCCAGCACTGAGCCCTGGTGGACAGCAGAGCATGCTGGGATAATTCTGCCCAGAAAGGGGAAAAGGCCTGGCTTGTGTCCCCAAGGAGAACAACAGCAGTGTTTTGGTCTCTCCCTGCTGCAGTTGGGTAGAGAGCTGATTTTCAAGTTGGCCATCTTTCCTGCTGCCCCTGCTTGCTGCTCTCCCAATGACATCATCGTGCAGAATTGCTCTCATCTGCTCCCAAGACCTGAGAGCTGGGTCTGAAATGACAGTGGTTGTCTGTGCTGGCTGTGGTGAAGGGCACTGGGGACTGTGACAGGAGCCGAGAGGGACATGGTCTCACCTTCTGGAAACAGGGTCTGCTATGTTTTCAGCCTCAGGCTGAGTAGACTGCAGGCATCTGCCCTGCAGCTAGAGCGCTTGCTCTCCACGTTCCCACAGTCCCTACACATACCCAGCCTCCGATGACAGGGGCAGCAGAGGACATCGTACACATTCTCAGAGAGGAAGGTGTCTAACGGAAGGAGTAGGTGCCTCTGGAGACAGTAAGAAAGCAAAGAAAGGAAGGAAGGAAAAGAAAGGAAAGGAAGGAATGGAGGGAGGAAGGGAGGGAGGAAGGAAGGGAAGGAGGGAAGGAGGGAGGAAGGGAGGGAGAGAGGGAGGGAGGGAAGAAACAGGATGTTTACATGCCCACCAGCTGTGTAGAGAAGGACATGAGTTCTCTATTACAGTTTAAATCTTGGGCCTTTTGCTGGGGCAGTCTCCCAGCTGGCTCGTTTAACTTAAACTATCAAACCTATAACCTGCCATGTGGGTACCTCCATACCTCTCTGCTCAGCTCTGATCCATGTCTGTTCTCTCCATGTCCGCTCTGAATCTCCCCCATCCGCTCTCCTCTTCTGTGTCCTCTCTGTACCCGACAGTTTTGCCCCATCACCTCCCTGCCTAGTTATCGGCCCTACGATCTTTATCACACTCAATCAGTATCAAGACACCCCCTGATGCGTTTCTCGATTGCCTTTAGGCAGGTGAGAAAGGATGAATATTTATGAAATAGAAAACCCAGACACAAGTTTGAAAGTACAGAGGCTCAGACAATGTGAAGAATGTTCACTCCAACATATAAGTAGATAAATAGAAGAGGGGAAGGGAGGAAGGAAGAAAAAGAGAAAGAAAAAAAAAAACCCTGCCCAACGGTCTTTTTCTTTTTCGCTAGTCAGTTCTGCTCTCTATTGTCCTTGTCATCTCAGGCCTTGACTGCACACTTGCGCAGTGGGTACAGCTGCCCCTTCCTCTGCTGCTTCTTGGTTTTGGCCTCTCTTCCTGCTTGGTGAGGTGGCAGCGCACGGCTCTCGTCTTCTTGGGTGGCAGGTCCAGCGGCTTGTACATCTTGCCCTTGTAGTATTTCCTGAGGTTTTCCTTTTGAGTAAGATTAATGACAGTGAGGACACGGGCGATGGATTTGCCTACGACTCATATCTTGGAGAGCTTGGACGCAGCGCTGCCTGTCATTTTGGCGACATGAAGCTGGGACAGTTCCACCTTCCAGATCATCCAGTTGTTTCAACAGCTCCTCCTTCTTCTTGCCATGCAGGTCCTGAGCCTTAATCTTGGCCATTGCTGCATTGTTCACGGCTGAAGCCACCTGGTTCTCAAGAGTGTTTTCTTGATCCCCTACAGTGACAGGAGCATGTCTGTAGGTAATCCAGGAATGCTAATCTCACCACCAGACTAATAGTTATCACAGACGAGGGTCCTGGAGACAGACATTCAGGGTACTTTGGTTAAGAAAGGAAACCTTCAGCCTGGCAGGTGGATATGGGCCACTCTGCAGTATCCCCATGCTGCCTTCTGACAGGGAAGCGCAGAGCCAGCTCCTGGTCCTCTAAGACTCTCAGGAAAGTTTGCCACTGAGACTCTGAGACACAAAGAACTTACAGTCAGAAGAGGGAAACTGTGTGGGAAGTTCAAGTCTGTATTCATGGGGCATGGCTTCTAAAGATAGCAAGTGTGAGGTCTAAGTGTGGCCGTGGCTCTCGTTAATGAAGCTTGGGTTGACTCTTGAAAGCTGCAGTAGTGTCTGACGCGGCATGAGGAGTTGTCTGATCAGAGGAGCTGTCCATGGAGAGGGTTGACTCTGTGGCAGCAGTTCCTATTAATGGATGGCTGTGAGAGAAGAAACAGGTGACTTGGGGGCTGATGAAGGGCCTGGGGAGGTCAGTAGGGCCCCTGCCAACACAGTCAGTTTCCACATAAGAAACACATCAGGAAGCAGGTACCAAAGAGCTAGCACAGCTCTGTGGAAGATGCGGTGTTGGCCTTCTGTGCACCGATACATTTAGGAATGGCACCCACTGGGCCAATTTTCAGCTTTAAGATCCACTTGGTAGGAGTAGGCTGGGGCCTCTGCAAACACTCAGGGAGAGCCTGACTCACAGGCAGAGTGCTTTCCTGCCTTGGGCTCCCACTGCCTCCGGTGACCTTGGGTCCACCTTCTTCCCTCCATGCTGTCTTCCTACTTGCCCTGAAGGCGTTGTGCTCCTGAAACCTCTTCTCTGTACCCAGTCATTGGGCAGATTCTTTGCAGAAGCATTTCTTTGAGGCCGTGGTGGCTGTGTGGAAGCCTAGGGTCAGTCTTTTAAGATGGCTACCGTCAAGCAATCCCACGGAAGGGCCTTCCACGTGAACTGTGGGGTTTTTGTGTTTTCTGGTGTACCTGAGACAGGAAGCATGGTTTTTATTCTGCCTTTGTTGAATTTTTTTTTTGACAGGATGGCTCACCATGCAGGACATTCATCTACTCTTCTGTGTGAGATCACCTTTCCAGATTAACCATGAGAGACCCAACCCACGATCTAGATAGAGTCTGCTTAGGAGTGCCTACTCGCGGTTAGATGGGGTACAGAAGGATTTGGGCTCAGTTTTGGGGTGGTTTTTCTGTGTAGTTCTTTCAGTGTGCAGTATGTCCCCCTAAGAGGTAACAGACACACCAGATGAAGCTCTTCATGTTTCTTCGGTGCTCACAGGGCACCCGAACACAGAAACCGGGCAACGTGGGAAAAAGTGAACAAAATAAGAACTTACCAGAGCAAGAAGTGATAATGGTCTTGTGGATAAGCTCTACCTTAAAAAAAATCAGACATGGCTTCAAGTACTGGTAGCTGAAGAAATCTATTGCAACACACAGGTTACTCAGATGACAGGGTTTGGAGGCTAAACAGGAGACAGGAAGTGTTAGCATCTAAGCTCCACCCCCACAGTTACCTGGCAACAGCCAGCTGTGCCTGACACTATAAAAGGTGTTGCTTGCCCTCTCCTCACTCTCTTGCTCTTTCCCTCTTCCCCTCTTCCTCTTTGTCCCTCCTCTCCCCATTCACCTCCCCACTTCCGTCCACATGCTCATGGCTGGCCTCTACTCCTCTCCTCTTCTAGTCTTCTCTCTCTTGTCCCTTTCCCTTGTCTCGTCCTTACATTAAACCTCTCCATGTGGAATCATGTTGGCCTGCTGAGGTTTGTCTGAATGCGAGCTGAGACTTCTACCCCAACAGGGAGGACACTGGTCCTCGGTTACCTAGCACCGACATCACCCAGAGAAAGCAAAGTCACAGAACCTGGCTGGCTGGAGCTGGCTCCCATGCTTGAGTAGGTGAAGCTTGACGAAGAGAAAGGAAGGGAGAATCAGGGACTTCTCTGTAGCTTCTTGGGTCCCCTCAGGGTCAAACTTAAGCAGATTCCAAAGAGCCGAGAGCCTGAGGAGCAGCCTGCAGGGCCTGCCCCTTTGCTATTGGGAAGAGGAGAGCCGTAAAGAATGAAGTTGGAAATGGTTATGTGGCAAACTGGCATGGTCTGGTGCAAACGGCCCCAGGGTGATGTGAAATAAAAGTTCCCCGTTTTTACTAATGAGGCACTACACAAAGCACAGTGAGATACAATCCAGAGTGGAGATGTGCCCAGCTCTTGGCATCTGTTCATCATTGACTGTGTAACAATTCTAGCGATACTGTTAAAACAGCTATGCACACCCTCTAGAGCCGTGGTTCCCAACCTTCCTAACACTGCAGCCCTTTCACACAGTTCCTCACCCTGTGGTGACCACCAACCATAAAGAGGCAGGTCGCCAGCATTTCTCACCCCTTCCACCTCCTCCATTACCGCAAAGGCTAAATTCCTAGATTGTGAAGCCAGCCGCTTGGGAGCCTCTCATCGCCGTCTTTGACAAAGTGGAAGGTCTGTCTATGCCAGCTGTGGTAGGCTGAGAACACTCACGTCCTTCCCTTTACTGCAGGAGGGCTGTTCCACAGTGGGGAGGGCAACTGAGAAGACCAGATCTGGGAGCTGATTCCAGAACCCTGTGGGCAAACCAGTTCCTTCGAGGAGAAGCAGGCCGCCGACCTTCCTTCCCCTTAACTCGAGAACAGTGCTTAGAATTTTTCTCATGGGAAAGGGCAAACCACAAGAGCTCCAAAGCCCTTCTCTAAGAATGAACTCTGCAGAAAAGACTTCAGGAAATCTTCAATATGAAGAGTCCACAGAGAATAATAGACGTTAGGTGCTTGGCAGCCAGGAGGAGGCTAGCAGCTCCTTGAGAGCCAGCAAGCCAAACTGTACCCCCAGGCCACCAGAGGGAATCAAGGAACCTAACAGGAAAGAGGGACAGCCAGAATCAGAAGAAATCAACATGATTGACCTCAAGGCCTGCCCAGGAAGCTCTGGGAATGCTCCCTGACAGTGGCGTGCCCATGGGAGGCCCTGGGTGCTGCCACGGAGAAGGAGGCCAGCTCGGAAGAGCACAAGAGCTCCTTCTACGAGCTCATGGCACAGCTCAGCATTCTTATGCTCCCTGTAATTTTCAGGATGGCTTTATAAGCAAGGTCCAAGGACAAGAGGCTGATTACATAATCTCAAGGCACATCAGGGTGATACAAAGGTCTGCTAGGTCCAAGCCCTGGAGAAGTGAGAGCAGTGGATAAGGACCAAGATAGGGCCATAAACCAACAACTTCAGGCACTGAGATCTGGATAGAACCTCCACAAAGATAATAGAGTAGCCGGCAAGCTTTAGAATGAATACTGCTAAATGTATCAAAAAGCCTGACCGTATTAATTAAGGTGAGGAAGTGGGAGACCTTAGCCATGTACATTTCCAGGTACCCTTTGTAGGCAAAGACCTGTCCGTGACTCTTCTTCTGGAGCACAGCTGGATACAGTATAGAGATTTATCAGTAGGTGAGAGGGTAAACAAACTTCACAGGATGGAATCCTGCTACGATGACGTGTACATATACTTGTGGGAGTCTCAAAAACAAGGTTTTTTGTTCAATTGAATGTAGGTAATCTGCTCCCATTCAAAGGACTGTGTGAAGGGGCAAGTCCAGCCCTGGAGTAGAAAGTGGGTCACCAGTTGTCTTCTTAGCCCTGAATGTGTTTGGGTCATATTGTAGAAATTAAAGAAAACATTCTTTACTCTGACCGCAAGGAAGACATGTATATAGACTAGTGACAGGTGAAGAATACACTCTATCTATCTATCTATCTATCTATCTATCTATCTATCTATCTATCTATCTAGATACATAGATATCGATATATTATATAGATATATGTTTCATTTCTTATTCCATTCCTCAATTGTATTAGGAAGATGTTGGAAACATAGTCGTCAATCTCCTGAAAGTGCACAGTTTCTCCATCTCTTAGTCACTGTTGTTGAAACCCAAGGAAGGTTCAGCTGTTGCAAGTGCATACTGGTTTATATAATTTATGAGCTTTATCTTTTGCTAATCATTGAAGCCCACCCACCTAGACTGGTGGCAGCCATTCTGTTCCATGACTGCCAGCTATTTCATACTGTTGCTGTAAAATACCTGCCAGTCACTGACATGGAAAAATACCTTGACTCAGAGCAGGGCCGTACTGACCACATACCCTGTTATGTTCTACATTAGGTTTGCTAATCTTAAGAAAATCCACACCTATAAGCTTCATGTGGGACCCATCAAATTAAAGGTCTATATGAACTGTTTTGTTTAAAATGGCTGAGTCAGGGCTAACCACCGGGCAGCACTTCCAGAACCTGTGTATGAGCTCACTGCAGTTTTTGGAGTTTTAGCATTTATAAGCCCTGAGAGATGTCCAACACATGTCTTGCAGTTGTCGCTCTGGTCGATCAGTCTTGGGGTGTGCATTCAACAAACCATCCCTATTTAACTAAGATTGGTGTCCCTGTGATTTGTGGGGTGACTCCTGGACCCCGACATAAATGTCTTTACCCATTAAAGCTACTCTAACAAAAAAATGTCAGATAAACACATCTCTCTCGGTTCTGGTAGACGGGAAGTACAAAGTCAAGGGAGCTGCAGTGTCCATATCCAGTGTGACTGACCCTGCTTCACAGGCAGGCCTGGTCAATACAGCTTCCCCAGGTCACATGCACATGACCCCTTCTGACCTGATGAAAGTTCAGCTTTTGTAGAGTCTTGGCTCCAAATGTGGCCTGGTGGGACAGGGATTTCTAAGCTCCCGTCTCTCATGGGACCCTGTAACTCTCCCATTTTGGGGATTAAGTCTCGACTTATGAGGCACAAATTCCAGTGTTCGGTGGTTTAATATTTGATTAGATAATAATTTTCGGGCTGGGGATTTAGCTCAGTGGTAGAGCGCTTACCTAGGAAGCGCAAGGCCCTGGGTTCGGTCCCCAGCTCCAAAAAAAAAAAAAAAAAAAAAAAAAAAAAAAAAAAAAAAAGATAATAATTTTCATCATTGAAAAATCACAGTGTAGGGTCTGGCAGTGTGGCTCACTGATACAAGGCTGGCTAACACATAACCTACAGCCCTGGGGCAGGGAGGGAAAGCAAATGATTTGTGGGGATAAGTCAATACATACTCACCATGTCATCTGGCTGGGTCTTTCCTCAGTACTGTCCCCAGGGAAAGAAAAACACCACTTCCTGCCAAGGTTGTGTGTGACCGCTGGTGCTATGTTTATTTGTAATCATGCCATAACCTAGAAATGCGACAGATATCTGTCAGTTGGTGACAAGACAAACAGACTAGCGCAGTGGCCTATGATAGAACCCTGCCCGGTGACGGCACGAATGCTGTGATGCATAATGGGATGTTTTCTACAGCTATATCTTGCCACATTGACCACAATAACAACCTCGAAGAAAAGAGAAGACAAAGGACTTGACAGGAATGGATGACCATGCACTTATAATCTTTTAAAGATAACATTGATGTGGACCAGTGATGGCTGTTCTTGGTTGTCAACTTGACTACATCTGGAATTAACTAGAACCAAAGAGGCCGGGTGCACCTGTGAGAACTTTACTTTCGGGCGGGTGTTATTGGTTTGGTTGGTGGTGGTGATGGGGTTTTTGTTCTCTTGTTTGTTTTGAGACAGGGTTTCTCTTGGAGCCCTGGCTGTCCTGGAACTCCCTCTGTAGACCAGGCTGGCCTCTGTCTGCCTCGGCCTGCCAAGTGTAGGGAGTCACGGTGTGTACCACTGCCCCTGGCTTGATGGTGGTTGTTTTGGAGACAAAGTCTCACTGTGTTGCTTTAGCTGACCTTGAAGTTACTGAGTCCAAGCTGGACTCGGACTCAGAGAAATATGGCTGCCTCTGCCTCCCCAGTGTTGGGACTGAGGGATTTTTTTTTCTTAACGAAATCATTTGAAGTGGGAAGACCCACTTTTAATATGGGTCTTTTGGGTGGAAAGATCCACCTTGAGTCTGGGACATACCTTCTGCTGACAGCCTATGTAGAAGACATGGATGAAGGAAGCTTTTGCTTCTTGCTTTCGCCCCTGATAGCAAGTCCATTCCTTCACTGGCCTTAGAGCCTTCTTCTTCAGGATCCCAACGTGCACTGAAGACCAGCTGAACACCAAGTTGTTCTTTAACTGAACAACTACTGGGTCCTTGGTCCTTCCATTGGCATAGACAGCATTGTTGGACTGGTGGGACCACCATCTGTAAAGCATTCTAATAAATCTCCTTTCTACACACACACACACACACACACACACACACACACACACACACACACAATACTGGCTCTGTTCCTCTACAGAACCCTGGATAATAAAGTACCCATTTTCAGTGTATAGAATTTGCTTATGTATTTATATTGGTGTTGAGTATTGTCCCTGGACACTACTGTACGCTGGGCCACCTTTCTGTGCTATTTTAGTTCCGTTTGACCATCAGCATTTCTGTCGCCACCACAATCAAGGCTCGAAGCCTCACATTGTGTTAAAGTTTTGTTTAGAATCACCACTCCTCCTTGCATAGCCCAACTGAAAGATAAGATGCTTGTTTTCAGTTATTGTGTGAGTTGGGGGGGTTCTTTATCCATATAGGAGCAAAAGGACATCAGCACAGTATTTTGTCCTTTCTTTTTATATCAAGAAATCAGCATGCTTTAATACTGCTTTCATACTGCTATTTCCCCTAGCAGCCTGGGCTGTGTGTAAGATCTTTCTACAAACAACAGACAACAAGGCCCTTAGCTCATCCAGTAGCTCTCTGGTATTCTACAGCAGGGACACATCTCATTTAGATTTGCATTAGCTTCTGTTCATTTTCTTCCCTTTCCCCTTCCCATGCCTCACCCCAACGTCTCCCTCACCACCCCCCCAGTAGTTTCTTCTGTGTCCATATCACATGTGTTCCACCATTCCCTCATTTCCCTTCCCTCCACTCCTCACTTAAAGTTTGCCCTCTTATGGCACCCTATGTAGTTTCAAGACCTACCCCCCACACCACCCCATATATATGTATATGTACATATACATATATGTTGTTATATATGTCATATATATGCATTTATAACAACTAAATCTAGGGGCTTGAGAAAGTGGCTCAGTGGGGTAAGAGGAGCAGGGAAACAGGCACAAATCTGAACTTTCCAGTTAGTCTAGCACACTGGTGAGTTCCAGGCTCAGTATGAGGCTCAGAAAACCAAGATGGAGAGTCAGTCATAGAAAAGGACATTGAACTCTGAACTCCACAAGCCTATAGGCACACATGGCCAATGAACTAAAATTAAAAATAAATAAATAAATAAATAAAATCTAGGATCCACAGGAGAGAAAACCTGGTGGTGATGGCCATCCAATTGGGTCAACAGATTATTAAGAGAATGGCTTTGTTAGACAAGGCACACTTGACCTCACAAATGCAAAGAGAATCAATCATTGTACCAACAATATTCACTGGTACCCTTATGACATTTTAATACAATTTAGTCACCAATCTTCACCACCAGGACATTGCCTGTGCTCTTGATGAATGAAAGCTGAAATGAAAGGAGGACATGACCATCCCTAAAGGATGGAGAATGTTTTTAATTGTGGATATAAGGGAGAAAGCAGGCAGAGGGGAGTCCAGACTGGATGGGGCTGGCGGACCAAACCAGACCATGAGAGGAGAGAGGGAAAGGGGAGGGAGAGAAGAGCCCAGTCCCAGAGGAGCCACAGGTATCGAGTGAGACTTGTTCTGGGTTTCAGACCTAACAGTCAGGAAGTGTTCTGACTGTTTCAGAAGCCCCAGTCTGAGGTCATTCAACTCCATGTCTTCTGGGCCCATTAGTGAAGGAACATGCTGGCACTCAGACTGTGGAAGGAAAGCAGCTCACTTCATGGTGGCTAAGAAGCTGAAAGACAGAGGAGGACTCTCTCCACGTGACATACTCCCTCCAACGAAGCATGTCTTGCTGTTCTAAAATGTTTTGTTTTACCAAACAAAGACTCAGGGACCAGATACTGGGGTGAAAGCTTGCTACTCAGAGAGGCAGAGAGAACAGCTGACCTTCCCTCTCAGCCAATGTCCTGGAAGGAAAGAGCAGTTCTCCTTCTCCACACTGTCTTAGAAACCCTTCGAACTGAATGTCCCACCTTTCTACTTCCTGTGCATCTGTCTCTGTCTCTGTCTCTCTCTGTTTCTGTCTCTGTCCCTATCTCTATCTCTAACTCTTGACTTCCTCTCACTCAATATTTTTTTCCTGGGTTCACTCCCTGTAAACTGGCTGTATGCTCTGCCTTTTGACCTATCTTTGACTTTATTTAATCCTGTTTATAATTAACAGAAAGCTCTTGGATTAAAGGTGTGTTCTAGGGCTCCTACACACCACAACTAGAAACAGGCTTTTCTAGTACACAATCTCATAATGTGATCAAATATTCTGTAACATTTCCCCCTTTTTGTCTAAATTTAAAACTCTCTAACATCAGTAGACTACATGCTGTCTGGTAAGAATTACATTCCCGATGTCCAATCCATCCATTCATGTTTGAGAGCCTTGGAGAAAATACTGTGCTTCTTATCCTATCTTGATGAGTCTAAAGCTCTGTACCTAAACCACTTTCTAGCATAACTTTCATTTATCAACCTAAAAACATATTTTTAGACCTTAAAACATTTTTAAAAAAAATCCCAAACAACTTAAGCTTAAGTGTGAGTCTATAACTCTCTAGCCTTCAACCCCTTCAGAGACCTGAGAAGGGGTTCAGGAATCATCACACAGACCATGCAAACACTAATCTCAGTTAAGCAAGAAGAGTTAATTGAGTACACCTCTTCGTATTGGACATTCAGGACCAAGAAAATGTCTCAGAAGCCTAACTGTGGTACCAGCCTGCTCTCAGGATAGGCTTCTTATAGGAAAAACCAGATTCAAAAGTTCAAAGGGCAAGGAGGGGAGCAGTTGGGTTACTAGGCAAAGTATCGTCAGCTAACCTTTAAGCTGACCGGTCCAGAGTAAGGTAAGGGGGGTGTGCTGGATGGGTGGTGAACAGGGGAATTTCAGGAGATAACAGAGATGAGTGCTACAGTCATACCTTTTGGGACTTATTAGTAAATTCTTCAGTGTCAGCCATTAAAAGCCAGTGAGATCATACATAGGTGCAGGAAGGGCTGTGTGGTGGTCAGCTCTGCCTCAAGATATTTCAGACATAACACTTCATACTGAGCTTTGATTAGATGGGTCCTACGTAAGGCTTCGTGGAATTTCTTATTAGCAAACCTTATACAGAACGGTCAGAATTTATAGAACAGGGGATGGTGATATGGCTCAGTGGTTAAGAGCACCGACTGCTCTTCCAGAGGTCCTGAGTTCAATTCCCGGCAACCACATGGTGGCTCACAAGCACCTCTAATGGATCTGATGCCCTCCTCTGGTGTGTCTGAAGACAGCGACTGTATATTCATATACATAGAATAAATAAATCTTTAAAAAAAGAATTTACAGAACAAAACAGGGTATGTGGTCGGCATGACCCTGCTGTGAGTCAAGTTATTTCTCTGTGTCAGTGGCTGGCAGGCATGTTGTTACAGCAACACTATGAAATAGCTGGCAGGCATGGAACAAAATGGCTACAGCTATTCTGGGGGGGGGGGGTTCAGACCATAACACTGCAGAGCAAGCGCCTTTCAAAACTGTAGAAACGGTAGAGACTGCGGGCTTCCCGGACAGTCACCCACGAGTCCTCTGCAACACTGAAAAGCTTCCATGTTTTTATCCGACTGGCCCAGAATATCTGAGGAATTTTTCTGTGAAGCAGGAATTATGAAGGTCTTGCCTATCTTGTCCTGACAGAGTTTGTCAGCCAACATTTTTCATGTCCTGCTTATCCAGAGCATGGACAACAAACTGGTAGCAGTTGAGACAAGGGTGGTACTTTGCCCCGTGGCTGGCTTTGCTACATTTGAAGCAAATTCCATACAGAGGTTCTTAAATGCCCACTCTCTTCTTTGAAGTAGTATAGGGGTGCTGCCAGGAACAGACATGTTTCATTGTCAAAAAAGCCTTAAATTAATAAAGCATCTTTGCCATATTCTGTGGATCTCTGAGGATTTTGAAGACCATCTATTTATCTATAATATATTGGAATGGGCAAACATTGCTTCTTTCTAGATGCTAACTACCTGCTCAGTCTCAGAAACATTTCTGTAATAAACCAGATTAGCATGTAACACGCCCATGGTTTGATTGTCTAACTATTAACTTGTGTTTCCTAACTATCCTAAACAATTTGTAAGAGCAGCTTTAAAAGCATTACACTGCGTTTTAAAGAATTAAGTAGATACAATACCTTTAGAAAGTTGATACATAATAAACTGTAACAAAATATAACTTCGATTTTGCATCAATATACAAAGATCTGTGCCAATGTAACAAAATGAAACCCTAATTCTGTATCAGTATACAAAGACCCATACCAATGTAAGATTTTTGGCTAGTAGTGTCTCTATAGTTTAATAATCTATCCTTTTACTCCCATTATTCCTATATTATTCCTACATCCCTTTCTTGTCTAAATAAAAAGGAAAGATTTTAACTTTAACATAGTAAAACTTTTGCAATAATGAAGCTACTTCTGTCAAGCTTTTCACGATATCCGACTTGGTTATTTTGACAGTTTTAGGATTAAGTATTTTGAGTTCAGAGTTCTGTAAAGTGTATCAGTCCCGTACAAACTCAGCAATGTGAATGTCTCGAGCAGTTTGTAGCCCAAAGCTGATCTTTGGGTGGTGTTTGTCAGCTTAGTGGCAATCATGGCTGGGTAAAACACAGCAGTGAACCCAACGGTGTCCACTGTTTGTGCAGAACCTGGTGGCAGAAGAGGCATGGGGCAGTTTTGCCCAGTGTTTGGTGTCACCACAATCTTCTTGGGGACCTCACAGGTTACTGTTGGGAATGGTAGGAAAACTTAAACATTTAAAATGCCACAGTCAGCAGATCCAGAAAGGTTTGAGATTGAGCAGATCCACAATGCATTTAGCACATCCGAGGCACACGAACTTTGTTCCTAGTTACCTGATTCAGATTCAAACCTGAAAACACCCACAGGAAGCTAGACGAAGCGTATTTCTATAATTAGTTAATATTCTGTATGACCACTAGTATCATGGTAGAAAGTGTGTATGTATATAATCATCGTATCCATTTTTAGATATTTTTACCTTAAGAAAGGCTTGGAGAGTCAAATGAAAACCAAATGATTGTGAGATTTCTGGCGATAAACTAGTCTTTCTATTTTTGCTTCTGTCCCACACCAGGTGGTTCTTCTGATATGAGACAACAATTTTGGATTTCTCTTTAACAAGCACGTGTAGGTTTAGATAAGGAGAGAGCCACTCTTCCAACCCCCAAAGCCAACTTTCTGCAGAGGGCAGCAGTACCACTTCCGGCTGCAGGGGGCAGCAGTACCACTTGGCCAATTTACTCTTTTTCTTGGGACATTTTGTCTTGATGGCTTGTCCTTTTTCTTCAGATGTTTCACTTGCCTGGTGGTCTCCAGATTCCTAAGGTGGATCCTTCTATTCTCCTAGAAAGATAAAAGCAAAACCCTATCCCAACTGCCTACCTCTGGGGAAGGAGGTGTCTTTTTGGGGCAGGTTGTATCTTTCCTAGGGCAAAATGTCTGTCTGTCTGTCTGTCTGTCTCCCTCTCCCTCTCCCCCTTCCCCCTCTCTCTCCCTCCTTCTCTCTCTCTCTCTCTCTCTCTCTCTCTCTCTCTCTATATATATATATATATATATATATATATATATATATATATATATAGTGTGTGTGTGTGTGTGTGTGTGTGTGTACAGTTAAGAGTTAAGAGTTCAAAGTTTCTCTCTGGACATTCTTTTTTTTTTTTAAAGATTTTATTTATTGTATATGAGTACACTGTAGCTGTCTTCAGACACAGCAGAAGAGGGCATCAGATCTCATTACAGATGGTTGTGAGCCCCCATGTGGTTGCTGGGATTTGAACTCAGGACCTCAGGAAGAATAGTCGGTGCTCTTAACCACTGAGCCATCTCTCCAGCCCCCTCTCTGGACATTCTTTTGTTTTGTTTCTTTTGTTTCATCAGCAGCACTGACTCTGTAGTCTGTCACTTTCAGTTGGCCCTCCATCAGCTATCAGCATGATCCTAATTGCCAGTGCCCAACTCCTTTTTGCTGCCTGCCTCAGTTTATCCTGAGATGTCAAATCTGGCCTTCAACCATGTGGTTGACAGAGACTTAGAGTGTTGGTCACAGTAGGACCTGACAGAGCCAAGGACAGACATACATCCTCTGCCTGCCCTTGCCAGACACATGCTCATCCTACATTTCATGGAATCTTTATTGTTAAATGCCAGGAGCCAGCCCCAGTTGGGGGGCGGGTTCTTAGCCAAGAGGAGGACTACAAAGGGGCCACACGTTTGAATTTGTACCGTTTCTGAATCTCAAAAATAAATAGCAAAGAAAGAGAAACTAAAATCAACCCCACACCCTACAATAGATTAAAGGGTTAAATAGTAGGATGTGGCAGTCACATATGCTTGTAATCCCAGCACTGGAGGCAGAGAGAGGCAGGCATGTGTCTGAGTTTGAGGCTAGCCCTGATCTATAGAGTCATAGGACTGCCAAGGCTACACAAATACACCCTATCTTAAAAAGAAGAAAACAATTAGATTGTTCAGAATAATCTTCACTAATGAACTAATAGACTCTAGGAATGAAAAAGAAAATGAAGACACACAAAATGCTCCATATGCACCCTGAAAATATACTCTTATCACACTGTACAAAAGTCAGCTTAAAATGAACCAAATAGCTGAACTTAAGATTTGATATTGCTGGAATAAAACCCACTCAAGATATCAGCAGTGAGGTCTAGTGGCTCAGTGGTTAAGAGCACTGATTGCTCTTCCAGAGGTCCTGAGTTCAAATCCCAGCAACCACATGGTGGCTCACAACCATCTGTAATGGGATCTGATGCCCTCTTCTGGCGTGTCTGAGAACAGCTACAGTGTACTCGTATACATTAAACAAAGAATATTTTTAAAAAGATGTCAGCAATGAATGAGCAGACAGCCCAAAGGCAAACACAAGGCAGACTCATGAATGAGCTTCTACCAACTGCGAAAGCTTCTGCACAGCAAAGGGGATGACAACAACAGTGTAGAGACAATGTACAGAAGGAGAACATGTTTGCCCGTTGGTCATTGGACAGAAATCTAACATCCGGAATACATAAGGATTTCTTAAAAACTGCAAGCCCACAAGAAATCCAAGATTGAAAGGAGTTTGTGGTCTGAAGAGCGGTTCTCAATAATGAACTACAAATGACAAAGATGTGTATGATAAATGTCAGCATCCTTAGCCATGAAGAGGCATGCTTGCCCCTTCCTATGGGGGCCATAAACTATACACTTGGCTATAGAGGCCAATATGGATTTTCTAAAAACTAATTCTAAAAAGAAATTGTGGTTCCCCCCCATAATAATCTCACAACAGATCTACCATGTAATCCTCTCCCCTCTTCCTGCTACACTTCCAGAGTGAGTGCAGTCAGCGTGCAAATGAGAAACCTGCACATTCGCATGTGTTGTGGCACTCACAACAGCTAGGGTGTGGAGACAGCTGATGTGACCGTCAATGAACAGGCAGCATGACAGCAAGTGTAAAGAGGCAATGGTGTGTTTATACAAGAGTGTATTGTTGACCTATGACAAATAAGAACGAAGCAGCCTTAGAGACATAGCTCAGTCAGTGCAGTGCTTACGGTGGTGACCTAAATTCAGATCCCCAGCTCCTAGATGAAAGCCAGGCACAATGGCCCAGAACAGTAATCCTGGCACATGGGCAGCAAAGACAGGAAGGAGCTTATTATTGTGGCTTAGAGCTGTGGCCTGAGCATTCCAGCAATGGTTGTCTCCTGATGGAAACGCCAAGGATCCAATAGGTATTCCGTTAGAGAGTCTGAATGTCTCGGCAGTCACACTCTGGAGCTGAAGTCCCAGAGACATCCTAGCGAGCATCAGGTCTTCTCTCTACACTGGAATACCAAAGAGGTAGGGCCTAATGCCAGCAAAGAAGTGCCTCACCACAGGGTAGATGAACTTGCCAGTGAGAGTGAGGGGAAGCAGGCAAAAGGCAAAAAGCTTGCTTTCTCTGTATCCTTTTATGTGGGTTGCGACCAGTACATTTGCCTCTGATTTAGGATGGGTCTTGCACCTCATGTAATCCAACCAAGAGAAGTCCCTCACCGGTGTGCTCATCTGTCTGGATTTAAGTTAATTCCACAGGTAATCAATCTGAGAACCAAGATTAGCTGGAGAAATATCTGCTCAGACAGTTTTACAATTTTTTTTTAAAAAAAGATTTATTTATTTGTATGAGGTAGCTGTCTTCATACACACCAGAAGAGGGCATCAGATCTCATTACAGATGGTTGTGAGCCCCCACGTGGTTGCTGGGAATTGAACTCGGGACGTCTAGAAGAGCAGTCAGTGCTCTAACCACCGAGCCATCTCTCCATCCCACAGCTTTAGACTTTTAAAGTTGGATTACTTCTTATTTGTGCAAGCTTTAAAAGTTCCTATACAGTCTACAGAAAGGTTCCTCGTCAACAGTTGTTCCTTTTTCAGTGACATTATTGGCAGAAGAGGAGATTCATATGCAGTTAAACTTCTTCTTTTATCAAATCCTTTGTGTGTCTTAAAACCCACTGAGGCCATGAGGGTTAACTTGAACATTGTCTTTTGAGATTTGGGGTTTTATCGTTAGGTCTTTGACCCAGTTTCCGTTAATGGCTGTGCATGCTTGAAGGAAGATGCTTTTGTGGCAAGTTCTCTTACCCACTCACTGGGCCATCTCCCAACTCCTTTAATGATGGTTTCTTCAATGTGTTCATGTAAATATACTTGATGGTGATTATAGTTACACTAATCTCCACTTACTATTCTTGTATTTTCTTTTCTTACAGCGAAGTATCCAGAGATAAAATCCTTGATGAAGCCCGACCGTAACCTGATCTGGATCGTAACCGCAATAGTTCTTACCCAGTTGGCTTCACTTTACTTAGTCAAAGACTTGGACTGGAAGCGGCTCATATTTTGTGCCTATGTATTTGGTGGCTCTATTAACCACTCACTAATTTTAGGTTCTCCTGAGATCTGTCATAATTTCCCCTTCGGCCACCACAGGGCCCTGTGGAACCGCTGGTTTAGAATATTTGCGAACCTCCCTATCGGGGTTCTGTATTCGATTTCCTTTAAGAGGTACCACATGGATCATCACCGGTACCTTGGGGCGGACGGCATCGATGTGGGTGTTCCTCGTGATCTTGAGGGCTGGTTCTTCTGCACCACTTTCAGGAGGCTGGTCTGGGTTGCTTTCCAACCACTCTTTATTACTTTTCGGCCTCTATTTATCAACCCCAAACCAATTTCTGACCTGGAAACCATCAATGCTGTTGCTCAGATCGCTTTTGACCTGATAGTTTACTCTGTTTTCGGAATTAAATCTTTAGTCTACATGCTGGCATCCTCCATGCTTGGTCTGGGTTTGCACCCAATTTCTGGCAATCTTATAGGGGACCATTGCCTCTTCTTAAAGGAACACAAGACATTCTACTATGGGCCTCTGAACTTACTCACCTTCAATGTGGGCTATCCCACCGAACACCATGACTTCCCCAACATTCCTGGAAAAGACCTGCCCTTGGTAAGTATAAAGGGTTTGGTAAATATTTTCATTTCCAATAGCTATATAATCTAAATTAGTCTCCAGTTGCTCATTGATTGAGGGAAGTTGGTACATTTTAGTAACCAAAACTGCTCATCAAAATGAAAATCAACGCACAATATCATCTGATATCTGACAGGCTAGTTTGACCAAGGATACGATCTTTCAGATCCTTCAACTCAGGTTCAGAAGTATTGGCAGATGTGTAAAATTTGTTAAGAAGTAAAATGACTCTGTCTTAACTACTGTTCTATTGCTGTGAAGAGACACCATGACCAAGGCAACTTAAAAAAAGAAAGCATTCAATGGGGTACTTGATACAGCTTCAAGGGTTAGCCCATAATCATCATGGCAGGGAGCATGGTGCTGGGTGAGACTGGACCTAGCATGTGCTTATGAAACCTCAATCCCACCCCCAGGGACACACCTTCTAGAACACAGCCATACCTCCTAATCCTTCATAAGGGGACCCTTTTCAATCTGAGGTGGAGGAGGTCTCATCACTGTTGAAACGGTGGGCTTTGCTAAGATGGCGTGCTGGCTTATGAAATGCTATTATTACTGCTTCGTGATAACGCAGCACACAATCACATGGTGTGAGTTGATTTGTCCATGAGAACTGTGAACTCCTAAGTAAGTTTTCTGGAAACCGGGTAGACATCTGCTTGCAATGCTCTATTGTGTTCCCGGCAGGGGCCGTCACTTCTCCCTTGCACAGACTTGTAGAATGTATTTTCAGTGCTCAGTACTTTGTAGAGTGACACCTTTGGAATATTGAGGGATGAGATACGAATGTTAACTTCTCTGGAACTCATGCATGCTGCCTGCAACCTAATCCCCATGGGTTCCACGAGGAGAAGAAAGAAGGCGTCTGCGTCTTATGCAGATGGGCATCACAGAGGGTAACGGTGTTACAGCTAATTGTCATGGGTACCTGTGTCACGCTTTCAAACTGGGGAAGGGTGTATGAGAGCTAGTGATGATTCTTCCAACTGTCCAATGGGGTTTACATTTTCACAATAAAGTAGTCGAGGGAAGAAGCAGGCACCTGTGTGACCACAACCTTGAGCATGTGTAATGTGACAGCCTCCAATGCCTTGGTATCAGTCTTCTGCCCTCAATCTCTAGAGTGGTTTTTGTTGACCTCTGCTGTGACTTGCCAGGTGAATTTTCATTTTTTTAAGGATTGATTTTTTTTTGTGCATGTATGAATTCCTGCATGTACGTGTGGGGGCCACATGCATAGTAGAGGTTCAAGGAAAGCAGAAGAGGTGTCATACATCCTGGAACTGGAGTTATAGGCCTTTGTGAGCTGTCACATGAGCTCCGAGAACTGAACTCAGGCCATCTCTCTAGCCTAGAATTTTAATTATTTTTTAAGTATGTCTACCAAGAGACAAAGTTGGTAATATTTTGAACAAACAGATTTTTCCACCCTAAAGTGCATAGAAAAGAAGGTGAAACTTTCTCTAGCCCTCCGGATCCTGAAACTTTAGTCCAGTCCCGACATCTTGACTGATGGTACTCCCACAACTATGCAAGTCCCTCTTCCTTTATGCTTTCTTTTTATCTGAGCCAATCTTACAAACATCCCTAGATTTCACTAGTCTAGATTTCCTTGCTCTTTCTATGATTTAACAATTTCCTGGCATTTATTACATCAATTATAGTAGTCGCATTTGTGTAGCTATGAAATGATTGCTGGGGATGCAATAATAAAATGGGTATTCTGTTCCTTTGCTTGTTTGTGTTACTAGAGATGAAACCATAGCCTCGGGCATGCCAGGCAAACATGGTATCACTGAGCTACACTCCCAACTCGTATGACTTGTGATAGCTTTATTAAAGGGTAACTCAGACACAGTGCTGGACATGATGGCATACACTTCCAAATACAATACCTGGGAGGCAGAGGTAGGTAGGTCTCCAAGTTTGAGGCCAGCCTGGTCTACAGAGCTAATTTCAGGACAGCCAGGGCTACACAGAGAAATCCTGTCTGGGAAAAAAACAAAATACATATATCTGTATTTACACAAACGTGTGTGCGTGCATGTGTGTGTGTGTGCGTGTGTGTGTATGTGTGTGTGTGCGTGTGTGTGTGTGTGTGTGTGTTTTCAGGGTGTACATAAGTCGTACACAAAATTTGAAGTACCAATTATCAATTACAGAACATTTTTATACAATACAGTATCAGTTAAAAATGTTTTCAATTCCAGTTTAACATTTTTAATAACTCAGTTATTTGAGTTAAATTTGCTGTTCACAAAACTCTTGAAGTATTTACATTTTGAGTGTGTGTGTGCGTATTTCATGGTGTGTATGTTGGGGGGGGGTCAAAAGACAGTTTTCCAGACTTGGTTCTCTTCTTCCACAACGTGGATCCTGGGGATTAGATTCAGACCTGCGGGATTGGCAGTAAGTACCTTTGACTGCTCAGTGATCTCATAACTCACACTTAAACATGCGTTTCCCCTGTTCTTACAACTCCATAAAGTACACAGACACCCAGAGATTACGGCAGCCTCTGAATTGTATTGGACAAATTGCTTATAAATTTTCTAAGATTATAATGTTAGAATGTATTCATTTTTAACCGTATGCCCTTTAGATGTTTATAATTTATCGTCATTTGTATCATTCTGGTTGCTAATATACTTTCAGTCTTTTTTTTTTTGTTTTGTTTTTTTTGGTTTTTTTTTTTTTGTTTTCCGGAGCTGGGGACCGAACCCAAGGCCTTGCGCTTGCTAGGCAAGCGCTCTACCACTGAGCTAAATCCCCAACCCCCATACTTTCAGTCTTAATTAATATCTTAAATGCTTATCCAGGCTCTGACTAGCTCCGTCAGTCTACAGTTCTGGAACACTAATGGCTTTATTTATTTATTTATTTATTTATCTATCTATCTATCTAACTTTTTATTGATTCTTTGTGAATTTCACGTCATGCACCCCAGTCCCACTCTTGTTCCCATCCCTTGAAATCCATGCTCTGTCCTTGTAACCTCCCCCACAGAAGAAAAAAACCCATCTCACTCTGAAATCAGTAGTGTGTCACAGTACGCCCCACAGTGTGGGACCCCTTTGCCCACACTTCTGTGCTTGCAGATGTTTATTGCAATGAGTTACTGGTCTGTTGGGAGGCCTTATGCTACGCTATCAATATTGGATCCTCACTGGGACTCCTCTTGCATACCCTGTTGTTGCCCTGTGTCATGGAGATCCTGCAGCTTTGGAACTGTAGGATTGGTCACTCCTGCTTCAACAGTTCACAGATGGGATAGATTTTGGGGTGGGTCACCTCAAAACCCTGGATCTGGACCTGGGTGGTCACTGAATTGGTCAGCCCTCAAGATCTCCTGTGCTCATACAATTAGTGTGAGCTTTTCAGCACTGCCCCAGATAGGTCACCCAATACTTCAGTGGACAAGCAATAGGGTCAGCTCTACTGTGCTACCCAGGTGAGGCACAGGGCCCTCTCACCCGAGTGGTACAGACAGTGAAGGACAGGACTAGCTCTCCAGTTCTCCTGACCCCAGGGCCATCTGATCCCAGGGCCATCTCTACCATCTGCAGCAGGTGGCAAGGGTCAGGGGTGGAGAGAGGGCATCGCTGCCTTACCACTGTAGTGCAGACACACATTGATGGCTTTCTGTTCTAGTTGCCAAGTGAACTGAATGCTGCTGGCTTTGCCATAAGTCCAGTGTGTAGTATGACAGAACTGTTAATGTGCATGATCTGTAGACCATCTTTATTCATGAAGAACTGCAGTGGTTTGGTTGTTTGTCCCTCTGTGTCAGACACTCACTTGTCATCTTGAGGCCTCAGTAATACTCACTGTGTTCCATTTTGCTTTGTTTTTTAAATTTCAGGTGAGGAAAATAGCGGCTGAATACTATGATAAACTCCCCCATCACATCTCCTGGGTCAAAGTGCTGTATGATTTTGTGATGGACAACACAATAAATCCCTATTCACCGAAGAAGATGCTTCCAGAAGGGAAATAGATTTCGCAGCAAACACTGTCAGAGCCAAAGCAAGTTCTGCAAAGATTTTTTAATTGCTGGTAATGTGGATTTCTTTTCCTTGCTAAAATTAAGAGCTGTCAGAAGCCATTTAGTAAAGGCTATGGCAAGCAGTTTTCTGGTGATGACCTACTGATTTGCGTGGCTGTAATGGGTGCACTCTGAGATGCAGGATCCTCAGAAACTTCACCCCAGAGTTGCTTCTTGCATCCAATATGCATTTCCTGCCAGTCTTTTGTAGCCTAATGATTCTTGGGCATCTACAAACCCTATTGGGCAGATTTTCTGCAGAATCCATACGAAGATGATACTGTCATGTAGTAATGCTGTGTAGATGAATTGATGACTTCATAATTCCTGATAATAACTTTATAGAACTCCTAAATTGATACAAGTAGCCTAAAATCCCCTATAAAACAAAAGCTGCAAATGGAGCTCTGTAAACCTTCATGTGTCACAGGCTAATTGCATTAGAGAAAGAAAATAGGCTTGGAACAAATTTACAGTGTAGGAGAACATCCCTTCAAGGTTAGGAATGAGGCCCCCTATCTGGTAACTAGGGGTCATAAACTGGGAATGGGAAATTTATTGTAGGTGCAAGGATAAAGCATAAATGATGGACTAGTATATACAAGTCTTCAAAATAATAAGACACAAGGCAGATGATATGTCTCTTGACAACTATGTTAACTTATGCTAATTAATGCCATAAAAATTATTGCTTTAAACTTTTAATGAATTTATGAAGCTAGTATCAGATACTGAATGTTTAGTCAGGTACAAAAATTAATGCTTTAAACTTTTAATGAACTTATGGATCTAGTAACATATAAGGAATGTTTAGTCAGGTACAAGCCTAATGGAAAGACATAAACAATTCTGTTGTAATTGCTTAAACCTTATTGATCTATCAACTTATGGAATGTAAAAATGTTTAGAAAACCATGTTATCAATTATGAGAAAGTATAAAAATATAAAAACTAAGAACAATAATAAAATGGCAGTGCAGCCTTCTTTAGCTTCATCCAATATGTGTATATCTATGATGTGTGCCTTTCTTCCTTTCTTCCTTTCTTCCTTTCTTTTTTCTTTCTTTCTCTCTCTCTTTCTTTCTTTCTTTCTTTCTTTCTTTCTTTCTTCTTTCTTTTTCTTTTTCTTTTTGTTTGTTTGTTTCTGTCTCATGAAGAGTTAAGGAACTCCTCCAAGCCTCTGGCCTGGTTAGTGAGAGGCCCAAGTCAAAGAGAACAGAACCCAGGTAATTAAGTTTCCTTTTTCCTACTGCTATCAGCAGGAGTTAATTGTCAGAAGCCAGCTGCTTTGGGCCCCAGAGATAGAAAGAGATAAATTGTCAAAAGTAAACAGCTTTTGGCTCTGATCACCCCTTTGCTGCCTTTCTTGAGGAACTGGATGGCACTATGGCCCCGACAAAGAGCAGTGATGCTCGGAAACTGCCCCAGAAGAATTTCACCCCCATGTCAAGAAGCTGTTCAGGTTTCCAGGCAGCCTGACTCTGTTACAGAGCTCAACTGGGGGCTTGTCCAATTACAATCCCAGAGAGGATGTCTATCCATGTCTGTCATTTTGCAAGAATATCATAAAACTACCTATTTCTACTCTATAATTTTTATCACAAATTTTACTTTTAAAATAGCTGGTGACCTAAGTTGTTAATCATAGTATATCAATATCTATTGCCCTTTTTTGTATTTTTTTATTACATATGGCTACCTGACTACTAGAAGAAATTTATTTTAAACCTTCCTTTCAAAAAGAGGTTGTTGTGTTTTGTTGTGTTTTGTTTTGTTGTGTTTTGTTTTTTTTTTAAGGTCAAGAGGTATGGTGGCACACACAGCACAGTCACAGCAACAAGAAGGCTACATAAGAGAATTGATGTGCTCAAGGGTTTGGAGCCATTAGCCAACACTCAGCTTCATTTTCCACCTGTGTAGACACTTACCCTAGCAACACCCCAGGTGGGCTGATGATGGGCAGTTGGTCTCCAGAGGCTGGTTGTTAGTCCAGCAGTCCAGATTACCTCAAAAGCATCACACAGGCCCTATGACATAAGGAAATATGATACAATGTAAGCAAATGTTTTCAAATTACTATCAGTCACAAGTGCCAGTTCTTAAAGTGTCAAGGCAGGCACAGACACTTGACTATGGAGTCCTCTGTAGGGTTGATGAATTCAATGAACTGTTCCAGTGTCACCCCCAAAGCACACTGGACTCCTTTCCAACCTTCTCATCCAGAGATATTACTACTATCATTCACTAGCTATTGATTTAATGTTCTCTAGCCCCCCAAACCTAGCAAGGGCAGGGCTAATTACTTGATAAATTCAATGAAATCATCAGAGGGTTTACTTGAAAATTATATAAAACTAACAGCCAAAGGCTGGGACGATTTTCTATAACCTTCAGGTCAATGTAGTATACTAGAAGAAATGGACATTTAAAAATCATTTATGAAACACACTCATATGAAACATTTATGTTGTAAATCCAAAACACAAACACGTTTATTCTGTAGGTTCCTTATCAGACATTGTGTGGCTCTTTGACCCTCTCCCAGAGTGATGCTGAAAGTTTGCATGGCTCGTGAAACTATCAAGGACCTGAGGAGCCTTGAGAGGCCCAACCAGTGGACTGTAGACAATGCTGGAAAGTAAACTTCAGTAGTGTAGCTGCCTGCAAGATCTACTAACAGTTTTCCTAACTGGTCACCAATGGTGGTTAGGGCTTTGGGCATTTCAGGTGCTAAGAGTTATCCATGTAAGTAATGCCAGTAAATTCATTGCTTTACCAAGCTAGACTCATTTATTTGATGTGCCATTGGTACCTCTGTCTGGAATGCTACATAAAGACGTCTCAGGACAACACAGCACCAAGCATTGCACATGGCAGTAAGGATACAAAGTGTGGTCCTAAATAAAGGGTTCTATGCTTTGTCTTTGTGAGATGCTGTCCCTACTCGGCATCATTTAACTGTCAGGAGACATAATGGGACAAGCTGATAACTAGCAGGTGATCTTACTGAGAAGGTCTGCTTCAGATTATTTTATAATCTGCAACAGGCTTGCCCTTATAAGGCAAAGCTGAAAGGAAATTCATTTAAGGAAAGATTCTTACTATTAAAATGCTTTTCTTGTTATGATTAAACACATATAAAAATCACTAAGTAATAGCCCATCCCTTTGAAGCAGATCTCTGCTGATCCATGAAGATGTCTTGTCTTGTAGTGATGCTATATAGACAAATAGATGACTTCTTAATTCTTAATGATGATCCTATAAGGATTCCTAAATTATATCAGTGATTTTTAAGCTCATTTACAGTGGGACTGCTATTAGGTCCTCTTCTGATAGCCAAAACTGCAATGAGAACTCTGCCAGTCTCCCAGTTAATTACCAGTTACCAGTTAATTGCTCTTAGATAGTAACCAGATTTTCTCGTACTCAGAGCACAATCCAAGAGGTTGTAAAACAATTAACCAAAGGTGAAAAAAAGGGAAGTAAAGATTTATTATAGGTGCTAGGACAGAGGATAAAATATTGACTGAGTTTATCTATACAAAACTTCACTAATCACTTAGTTATGGTTTTAAACCTTCAGTGAACCTATGGAGCTGAGATAAGTGGTGGATGTTTAGCCAGATAATTACTCCTAGTGGATATGCATGTAAACATCCTCTGTTGTAAACTTCTATTTCAATTTATGATTTGATTTTTTGCGTGAACTTGTGATGAACTTTGTAACATGTGATCATGTACTTTGAAAGATGTGTAAGTACTGAGGACAAAAAGGAGAAAGGAATATTTTTCCCTTAGAAGAACTTTTCCCTTTCCCAGCTTAGGCTCTTTCCACTTTCCCCCTTAGATAGCTTTCATAGGAAACTTTTTACAACTTAGTGATAAACGCTGTAATCCTTTCCTAAGTGTCCCTTTTCTACCTGTGAGACTTTGGACAAGCATGCTGAAAGTTATAGCCCAGAAGTTTCTGCTGAGAAAGTACAAAGGCTGTGTACTTAATCCTTTGCTGTTTTAGGAAGAGGTGCTAAGTGCCAGAGACCACAGTTTCTGGCCTCAGAAGAATACAGAAGGCAGGTCAGCTACAGTAGCAAGGTAACTTAGATTTAGATAAGTAAACTTTTTATTATACAGCAACCCTAAATATATCATAAGACAAAGTCTCACCCCCTGTATCCTGTAAGACAAAGTCTTACCCTCCACCGATGCTCTTCCTCCTCTGCTGCCTCATGAAGAACCAACAAGAAAGAAGAACACCCCCCCTGGGGCTGGCCCCTGGCATTTAACAATAAAGATTCCATGAAATATAGGATGAGCATGTATCTGACAAGGGCAGGCAGAGGATGTATGTCTGGTCCTTGGCTCTGTCAGGTCCTATTGTGACAAGCACTGTAAGTCTCTGTCAACCACATGGTTGAAGGCCAGATTTGACATCTCAGAATAAACTGAGGCAGGCAGCAAAAAGGAGTTGGGCACTGGCAATTAGGATCATGCTGATAGCTGATGGAGGGCCAACTGACAGTGACAGACTACAGAGTCAGTACTGCCTTAACTCTCTGGGGCTTACAAGAATGCCCAGAGAGGAACTTTGAACTCTTTTAACTCTTAATTGCGCGCTTGCACACACACACACACACACACACACACACACACACACACACACACAGAGAGAGAGAGAGAGAGAGAGAGAGAGAGAGAGAGAGAGATACACACACACACACACACACACACACATATGGAGAGAGGGGGGAGGGTAAGAGGGAGACAGACAGACAGACATATTCATTTGGTGGATTGGGCAGAGCCCTAACAACCATACTTTATTCCTTCTCTCTGGCAGTTTATACCTTCTTAGACAAAAGTTCTTTATAAAATTACCTCCTAGATAAAATGTTACACAAACAGGGGAGTTACAGAAGGATGTCCTTAGTAAGTTCAAAGCAGTGTTTCATTCTACAAGCTCATTATAAGTTCAAAGCAACAGTTTTACATGGCCTTGTTTTATCATAGTGCACACCTAGGGCTTCCTCCTTGGCATTCAGCATGCTCTAGAATGAATTTTTTCCCAAGCCTGTTTCTCTAATTAGTGCATTTATGAAACCTCACTGTATTCCTTATTGTGCTGCCTTTACTTACTATTCCATGAGGAGCGGCACATTCTAATCTTGATTCTCACTTTACTGTATCATTACATCTTTCTTTTAAAACAACTAAAACCATCTCCTTAAACTTTCATTCTGAGATTATTTGAATCAAATCATGAATTCTATAGTCATTAATTCATCTAAACAGCATTAATTCATGAAAGTTTGCCTTCATGATGATCTGTAGGAAACTTACCCAAAAGGGTGGGCTGACGCCCAGGAATCATTATACTATGTGATGGTGGCAGAAAAGGCACACCATTGCGAGAAGCAATCGTGGATGAAGTCTGGGCTGTGCCTCTCAAGAGCGCACCCATCGCAGACATGGACACAGTGGGCCATTCCCAGGAAACTCGCTTGCTTGCTATACCTTTCCAAGATGGCTTCTGTCACCCCGTGTGATGGCTGTTCTCTCCACATGCTCTCCGTGAAGGAACCAATGTTCAACACACAGGCGACTAACCTGAGCCCACAGGACAAAGACCCAGGGCCAAAACCCAAAACCTCGGTAGGTCAAAGCCTATACCCTTCTGTTACTCCACCTACATAGCTGACTCAGGAGTTCTGTTTGAACGAAGAAATGTGTCACATTCCCCCACAAAGTGCGCCAGGAGCCTTTTCATTTGAAAGGGGGCGAGGCTTCCCATACCTGGATGTAATGGGAATGTCAGGCTAGATTTCTACTTGGCTGAACAACATCCAGCAATCAGGTGAAGGCTGCTGGCTGTGCGCTTGATGAAAGCTCACGTGAACCATTTCAGCCAGTGTGCTGTATCTTTAGCTGACTCGGGAGCAGATGCTTCTGATGAAGGCGCCTTTATCTGAATCCCATTCAGACCTCCGACTAGCAATTCCAGGGTTCCTAGTCTCTGACAACGCCATCCTAACTTCAGCAGGAAGTAGTTATAAAAGGACTCCATCATCCCTTATCTTCTACAGAAGGCTGGAATAGGACAGGATGCTTGACCTGCTCTCTGTTAAAATAAAGAAGTTATTGGATTAAGGAAAAAAAGTTGATGTTTGTATGCAAACTACCTGAGAGGCATTAGAGGTAATCTGTATCAAAAACAAGATAGAAAATAGAAAACAAAACAAATACAAAACCACAACAGCAACAAAAACATTGCAGGGGAGATGGGAGCCAAAGATAAGATAAATGACGCTACCATTCTCATCCCGGGCACTTCCTAGGTGGTAATTCTGATGTCAGGCATTGGAGGGCCTTGGATCTTTCTGTTTCTGGGAACTACTGCTGGCCAGTGCATCACTAATGCCTTAAGGATATACAGACATTCCCTTTTGGGTGATACCCTTTTGGGTGCCATTGAGCTCATGGTTATTAGATTCCAATATGAACAGACACCCACCACACAGTCAAGGATTTGACTCAGAATACAACTCAAGGGGGGAATGGGATGTCTAAAGTTATAATTTATGTTTGCTGTGTTTAAAAGATCAACAAAACAAAAATGCTTCTAACCTGTAAGCCCCACTTGTCCGCAGACAGACAACTTCCTGGAATAGCTGATGAATGAATGCCCCGATGCCTGAATTCTGTCTGATTAGCATTCCAGGATTCCTGGACCCTGACAATGACATCCCAATTTCAACAGGAAGTAGTTATAGAAGAAAAACATCAAGCTATTATTCATGTAAGATAACAAGTCATGTGTTTTTTTCTTCTAAGATCAAGGTTTGCCGACGTAGCTGCACAGGACGTACCTGGTCTCACAGTGGCAGGAGGCACATAGGAAGTATAACAGGATGTATGCTTGCCCCCTGCTGGATGGAGGCAGGAAGTAAGTAGCCTTCTGGGTTTGCCTATAAATTCCTGACTAATGTAATTTGTGGCCATAATCTGGGAATCCCTGGTATAATCCTGGCCATCTATCATCCTGGCCAGAATTTATTAGGGCCTGCTTTGCTTTGGTGCAAAGATTGTATTATTTCCACCCAGTGGGATTACCGTTGGCAGCAAATGTCTCTTTGTCAGCAGGGCTATGCACGAGCTGTCTTTCTGGTCTTCCCACTGGCCTTTCCCAATACAGAACCCCTTCCCTACAAGTAAGAGGAGTGAAGATGCTGGCTCTGGCTATTCTTAGCCTCGGGCAATTGGTGTAGGGTCAAGGGTGCGAGTGTGAGTGTAGCCTTGGACTGCTTGTGGAACTCCCTGTCTTTGCAACAAGGAGAAGCTGGAAGGGGATGAGAAATCCTGCAAACCCGTAGTTAGAGTAGTGTAGTTTCATGGAGGCACTGGGGTTCCAGGGACTGGGGAGCAGGAAGTCTGTCTCTCAAAATCAGCTGTATAAGATGCAGAATCTTCTTCACACTGAGCTGTGAAGAAGGGAAATAGCCCATCACGCATGGCCCAGATACCAGAATATACACCCCCTGAGCGAGGCTCACCTTTTCTTGGGTGAATGTTGATGGGACGGACATCCCTGGGACAATTTCTAGAGACAGTAAGTTGCTATCACAGCCTCATACATTTTTAAAAAATGATTGCTGCACTGTAGGGTAGACACCAGAGTTCCCATTCCTTCACTCAGGCAGTAAGAGTTTCTGGAAATGTATCCTACTGCACCTTTTATCCACATGTCCCTGATAACAGGGGACGGGCATATTTCACATCAACCTGGGAAATTTACATACACTCATACCTGTTTAACCCCAACTCACTCATTTGGGTTTTCCTGCCCTGCTCTGCAGAGCAGCAGGTCCTGTAGGCTGTTGCTGAGGCTTCCCCATCAGCTGGACTCTGGCTATTGGCCTATTGGGAGACACAGGAGGAGGTGGAGGGAGAAGTTGAGGATTTATATCCCTTCTTTTCTCCCTCAAGTCCCACTTTCTGTTGTTTGGGCTCCAGATCCTGACTGACAGGCCTTCTGTGGCTCTGCTGTAACTAGGTGACATGGTGCAGAGTCCTGCTGTCCCTTATCTGAGGAGGAGGCCTTCCAACTGAGGGACAGTGTCTCTTCCTTGTGTGCATTGACTCTGAACTTTGCATTATCTGTGTAACTGCTACCACAATAGAATCCTTTTGTTACCAGGACTTGAAAGGGCCTGTGTCCTCCTCATTAGACCTTCACTGCAAAGCCATAGTGCATCTTGTCCTGATAAGTCCTTTGTTTCTTGTTTTCTATTCCTCTTTCCTCCTCCTATTTTAAGTCAGAAACCTTCCTTGAGCATACATGTGGCGGTCACTTTCTCTTGGTGTATGGCTTGATATCCCATTATTGTCTCTGGAGTCTTGTCACTGGAGTCTTGTCACAGATCTTACATGTCCTCCTTTGCTTTTGGTTTGTGGTTCCAGCCTCCGGCCTCTGCAAGCTAAGCAGCTCTTGACCATTGAACTGCACACTTAGTGACTAATATATCTCCATGATGGCTTGTGCTTTTTGTCTTTTAATAAGTCCTCCCCTAATTGTAACAAGTTCTGTGTCTCCTAAGTTTAAACATAGCTTAGTCTCACCGACCGCATTTCAGTCATAATCTGCCTGAAGCAGCGTCAGCATACAGTGCAGGTGGACTCGTCTCACTTAGAGCTCCTTCCTCCCCTTTACTGATCTTATAATACTACACACGTGTAGGATTCCTTGCTGGACACTGTATTCTGTCCCTAGTGCTATGTTCTGTATGCATTAGTCAGTAATATTCTGTCTCCTCCAGAATAAGTCATCTGCTTGTACCATTGTTATGGTATTTCTAGACAGGGCCCTGGAGAAATAAGAGTAGAATCTCATTTATAGGATTAATTCCCCTATAAAAGAAAAAGACCCAAGGGAGCTCCCTTCTTCTCTACCTTGAGAACACAGAGAGAAGATGCCCTCTATGAATTAGGAAGGCAACCTTACTGGTGAAACTGCCAATGCTAAGGTTGTACCCTTGCCTACCTGTGACATAGAAGAACATGCCTTTGTATCTTGGGACCCACCTAGTCATTGTTTTTCCAGCAGCCCGAGTTAGCCATGGCGCCCCATAAGTGGCATATTAGAACTGTATACAAGCTCGCAACTTCTGGCAAGGTCACTTTCCTTCTATTCCGAAGATGTCTTGGTGTTGCTTGATTTTCTTGCCACTCTCCCGTGTAAACTGAAAAGCCATCTGAACGATTCCTAACAAAATTCGACTTGGAAGCTTGGTTAGAACCTGCCAGTCAACTAGCTGAATGGGAGAACTTACATTTTTATGGAATTTAGCCTCCCACTCTATTAGCATTGTTTTGTGGAGCATACAAGTCTTTAATGTCTTTTCATAAAGAGCCAATGCTAGCTGAGCAGTAGACTGCTTGACACCAGCAAGCCCACCCTCACTCCCTTGTATACCTCTGTCTTAGTTAGGGTTTTACTGCTGTGAACAGACACCATGACCAAGGCAACTCTTATCATGACAACATTTAATCGGGGCTGGCTTACAGGGTCAGAGGTTCAGTCCATTATCGTCACAGTGGGAAGCATGGCAGTGTCCAGGCAGGCATGGTGCAGGAGGAGCTGAGTTCTACATCTTCATCTGAAGGCTGCTAGCAGAGTACTGGCTTCCAGGCAGCTAGGATGAGGGTCTTAAAGCCCACACCCACAGTGACATACCTACTCTAACAAGGCCACACCTACAAAGAGTGCCACTCCATGGGTCAAGCATATTCAAACATGAACACCTCCAACCAAACTGTTGACATTTAATCTTTTTTTTTCTTTTTTCTTTTTCTTTTTTTTTTTTTTTTGGAGCTGGGGACCGAACCCAGGGCCTTGCGCTTGCTAGGCAAGCGCTCTACCACTGAGCTAAATCCCCAACCCCGACATTTAATCTTAAAGGTCTAGTAAAACTTTGGTTAGATTTGTTTCTAGATGCATTTTTTTATGTCTTCATAAGTGTTGTTGTTCCATTTAATTGCAACTTAGAAACAGTTGTTGCCGGTATGTAGAAACACAGTGCTTTTGCACGTTACTTTTCTCGTCTATCTTTTATTCTGACAACTCAGTCCCACTGGATTGTATGAAAAAATGATGTTGAAAGGGAATTGGATTGCATTACATTCGTTGTTGTTGTGGTCGAGATCATGAAATATGTTTCCCCCACCGTCTGCCTTTGGTCTTGCTCTGAGTTGGAAAGCATGAGTGACCGTCTGGCTTGCATAGGCTAACCAGACAGTTTAGCATCACAGGGTGCCCTATGCCTGCAACATGCCACTTGACCGGTAGATTAGCAACTGTAACCTGAGATGTCTAAATCCACAGGCATGAGGGCAGACCCACAGAACCCTACAGAACTGGGTGAACAACTCAGCCACTGGAAGGCATCCCTCTGAAAGAGAGAGGCCCAGAGCCCTGGGTAGGCTGTGTGCTAGAAGAAAGGGTGAAACCACTCAGCCCTGTAGACGCTGAGACTGGACAGGCTGTGGACCTAAAAATGCCAGCAGTAAATGGCACCGTAGGCTTCCAGTACTGACCAGGGACAGCAGTCCCAAGGGAGGCCTGTGGGGCAGACAACTGACAGGCAAGGTCTCACATCAGTTCTGCTCTAATTAGTCATCCTTGTGGGTGCTTTAACTGAAAAAGTATTGTTATTAATCTAAAAGCACAAGAAAAAAAAACCAGATATTTGTTGGCAAAGAATTACCGACTGGATGCTGTGCCTGCCTGATGTGCAGAAGAAGATATCATGATCAACGTTTGTTTAAAGTGAGTGAGGAATTGCTTACTATAACTTTCCTCCTGTGACTTAACATTGACGAAGCAGCTCACAGGCCCGAACCTTGCAAAGTCACTGTAAGAGTTCAACTGAAAGATTATTCAGGTATATGTGCGAAAATGAAATGGTAGCTGGGTGTGCCCAGGCCGAGGAAGGACGATCACAGATGTGACGGCAGCATCACCCACAGAGGGTCACCTGTCTCAAGCACATAACCCAGAAAACAAGTAATTAACCAATTAGTTAAAGAAGCAGAAGGGAAGGCTGTGTGGGGGAAGGTTCGTATCTCCCCTGGCACCGCCAGCACCACCGGGAGCCATGCAGACTTGCCAGAGCTTTCGCGTGATCCCGGATGCCTCTTCGAGAAGGACAGGGTAACCGTATCATTGAAACCTCTTGCCAAGACTAACAAAAGAGATGCAAGCTGGGTAACAAATGAAGGTTGTTTCAAATCTAGAGCATTGGTTTATGCTTCTCTCGGATTATTTTCTGACTATACCACACAGTGTTTGAAACTGCAGATCTACATATAGCCAGAGTCGTGGGTCCCTCTCATACTCATTCTATACCTCAAATTCTTTTCTTAGAATTTCAAACTCTGCTTTTAAAAATTTACGTTTTTTTTATCTGATTTTTTTTTCTTCTTACCCTTCCATAGAGTCCTCATTTACAAGATCTCAGTGTAACAGAATGGGAGAGAGCCCAAAATGCTCCCAAGCAGCCAGAAAAGGCCAGATCAGGACATACAATGGAGCTCTGATATCAAGAGGGAATCAAGAAAATGGCCTAGGCGGGCACCAGTTTGTGTAACCTGCAAGCTCCAGGGTTGGACTGACTCAGGGGTTCGGACAGCAAGTGAGAAACCTAAGCAGGGCTGGAGACACAGGGAGGGTGGGCTCTGTGGAAAGCTGTTAATCCTTATGCAGTGGGTAACTAGAGGGCCCAGGGAGAACACATTCCCCCCTCCCTGTACAGCCAAGGGTGGGGAGCACTGCACAGCCAAGGGTGGGGAGCACTGCACAGCCAAGGGTGGGGAGCACTGCACAGCTAAGGGTGGGGAGCACTGTACAGCTGAGGTGGGGAGCACTGTACAGCCAAGGGTGGGGAGCACTGCACAGCCAAGGGTGGGGAGCACTGCACAGCCAAGGGTGGGGAGCACTGCACAGCTAAGGGTGGGGAGCACTGTACAGCTGAGGTGGGGAGCACTGTACAGCCAAGGGTGGGGAGCACTGCACAGCTAAGGGTGGGGAGCACTGCACAGCTAAGGGTGGGGAACACTGCACAGCTAAGGGTGGGGAGCACTGCACAGCTAAGGGTGGGTAGCAGTGCACAGCTAAGGGTGGGGAGCACTGCACAGCTAAGGGTGGGGAGGACTGCACAGCTAAGGGTGGGGAGCACTGTACAGCTGAGGTGGGGAGCATTGTACGGCAAGGTGGGGAGCACTCTCGCCAAAAATCTCCAGGTGGGTTGAGCCTTCAGGAAGCTTATGGGAAAAACACAGCCTGTGGAGAGACTTTGGACATAGCAAAGAAGTGCTTTTGGAGGTTTTAAGGAAAGCACATACAAAGAAAACATTCTGGGAAAATTGCTTAAAAACAAGTGCCTTGGTGAAGGGGTACACACTGAAATCACAGCACCCTGAGGGAAGAAACAGGAGGATCACGTTAATGGGAAACTGTCCCACCCACTTCCTCCTGCACGATGTAATCCACCCTTGGGTGACGTGAGTGGTTATGCATGTGCAACCAAGCATGTATGTTCATTGTGTAGCCTATTGTCCATGCCGACAGCTCTGCAGCTAACATGTGCCCTGGGCTCCGTTTCATAGTAGTACACTGAGAACCCTAGTTTGCAGTGGCAGCCCGGCATGGCTTCCTATGTACCTGCTTTAGTTTAGGGTACTTTCCCCTGGAATTTATCTGCTACTTACCTCTAAAGGAGAAACTATAACCATAAAATACTTATATCCCCGTTGACATTTTTAACAGTAACTTCCTAACACATCCAGTGATTTAAATTAAATGCCAAATTTGTTTTTATTTTTTTTAAGTTTTATTTATTTATTTTATGTGTGAGTACACTGTAGCTGTTTTCAGACACACCAGAAGAGGGCATCGGATTCCATTACAGATGGTTGTGAGCCACCATGTGGTTGCTGGGATATGAACTCACGGCTTCTGGAAGAGCAATCAGTGCTCTTAACCACTGGGCCATCTCTCCCGCCCCAAGATCTGTTTTTAAAACAACAAAACTTGGATCCTAATTTTACTAAAGTCAAACGCATTGAAGTTGGTGGGACATCCTTCCATAGACTTTCCTTCTTTGGATCCCTTTTTTATGTTCCTTGAATTATAATCATTAAAGACCCCAGTCACTGTAGGCCCCGCTCTCTACAGACAGTTCAGACTGACAGCACCCCTTGGCTGTACCTTGGCATGGTTCTCTCCTTCCCAGTTTCTACACAGTGGCAAATGTGAGTCAGGGTCCTCAACAGATTGGCTCTCTCTGTGTGTGGCATGGTGCGGGGCGTGTGTAGTTTGAGGTAGAGTGGGTGGTGTGTCCTTTTATTAGGAAGCACACTGTCTACCCTTCTGACATCCTCGTCGTGGTTTCTTGTTTAGACCCAAAATGTCTCCTCTTGAAGATCTTCATGAGAGATGCAAGTAAGAGGAATGCGTACATCAGAACGACAGACTCCACGTCATCTTTCTCTCTCACAGGAATCATGCTTCCGCATGGCTTGCTGGCTTTCCAGCGCCACAGTTTTCCTTCTCGGTGCGAGAGTTTTTCGGTTTAGAAGCAGACACTGGGCTTGGCTGATTTGCCTTGGAAACTAAACAACTAACCCCAATTCAGGGTGCTGGCATGATTAAAGCCGGCATCCTCCTGACTTGGAAAACTTATGACCACCTTAGGGTCTTCAGTTCCAGGGTGTTCTGGGCAGCAGCCTGTCTACCCTCAGACATTTCTTTCCTTTTTCATTTTATCCTGGAATGAGGGGCTGGCAGCAGACACAGGAGCTGGACCCCACAGGTGCTCGTGCACCGAGTCACCTCAGACCTAGCAACAAGTTCCTAAGAGCCAGAGGCCGGTGGGTGGGGTGAGTGGGAGGAGTAGGTTAGCCCAGCCTGCTCCTCCCACTCACCCCACCACAGGCACCTGCAGACCAGAGCTAGCAGCAGGCTCTACCTCCTTTGCTTTCAAGAGGTTGGACTGGGAGCAGAACCCAGAGAGGTCCACGCAGAGCCATGGGCAGCCGCGTTTCTCGGGAAGATTTTGAGTGGGTCTACACGGATGAGCCGCATGCGCAGAGAAGACGGGAGATCCTGGGTGAGGTCTTATGCATTTGTTCCATAGTGTGTAGCCAGTGCCCAGGGCCCCAGCAGAAAGAGAGGCCTGGGCTGGGCTCAGGGCCCTCAGCATTAGGGGTGCATGGGACTTATTAGAGAAGCCAGGTTCTGGCGTGCTTCTTTGTGAATCTACCACAAGCCTGTGACACCAGAAGACTGTTTCATAGACTTGTTTCCTCCCTTCTGCTGCACTTAATGCTGTTAGGGTAAAGACGCTGAAGCACAGAACGACCTGGCGCTCTAGGGTATACTGGGCACCGCGTCTGTGTTTCACAAAGAACTCTCTTATCTCTCCCAGGCTGCCCTTCACCACCAGCAGGCTTTTGGGATGGCTGATTTTCAGCATTGCCTAATGTCTCACTGCAGCCTCCTGATGTTTCTGTCTTTTAAAGGGTGCAGTGAGAGGGAAGGAGATGAATGCTAGGAGGACGCTAATCTGGGCTAGACAGCCTGCACGGAATGTGCTTCTTACCCGTTCTGTTTAAAACCAATGAAGTCAGTGGTAGGGGCTTTGAATGTGAGAGGCCCCCTCCCTCCAGTGCCGGGGACCAAAGCCAGAGCTTCACAGGGCAGCAGCCTTGACATCCACTTGTCCAAAGCAAAGGCAGGGCTCCGAGCTCCATGAGTACCCACGTTAGAAATCCCTTGTTTCTGAATGAGTTCACACTGGTGGGCGCGGGAACTTTTCAGTTGTCTTTTAAAGTAGCCCCATAAAAGACTTTTATCTCATTCTTGGGTTTCTTCTCTCTCCCTGAACAATATTGCAGCTCACTCGTACATTTTTTTATACGTGCTATCGTGCGGTACATTTTTTTCTACACCTTATCTACATATTGCCCAAGAACAATGTGATATCTACCCCGGCAAAACCTGATGCTCGAACTTAGTTTTCTCTTCAGTAGTCAGCAAAGCAAGCAAGAAGGAAGTGCGTTTAAAAAAAAAAAAATGCTTTTCTAGCGCTGTACCTTTTCTCCACCAACTTATCACCAATGAACCATCTCCCTTGAAAAGCTAAATGGTTCGATGAAAAATACCATTTTTACCCCTCAGTGTTCCATTTCTGGAGATAGAAAAGAAATAACTCTAAGGGAACCTATGCAAACTACATCACTAAAATGACAATGTGCTTCTGAACTACGTGTTTACTTTGGGGGAAGAAGGAGATGCACACGATTTCATTTCCACTGCACTCAGAGTTAGTGTCAGAGTCCGTTTCACGCTTTGCGAACGATCGTCCCGTGTGGGTACCCAAGAGCAAAGGAAGTGGAGGGAAACTCCACCCAGCTCCTTCCGATGGGCTTCACTCTAGGGATGCACTTCAGCTGAAAGAGTGTGGTCTGGGGTACGCGTGTCAAAGAGGGGTGTACTGTGCTTCCCACCGCTGCCTCTTTGAGCCCACACCTCTGAGAGGTCACTACCAGGGCCTTACAGTACCACAGGCATTTGTCACTGCAGAGCTAACCTCCACAGTGCCCACTGCCCTACATGGCCCACCAGCTGCACCAGAGGAGAAGCTACACTGGGAGGGCTTCATAGGCCCTGCTGTCTACCACACACTGCCTGAACCGTTTGCATGTCCCCACTGTCAGAGCACCCTAGAGGACAGTGGCTCTCACTGACTCTGCCATAGGATACCCTTCGCACACAGAACCATACATGTGCTGTAGTTAGTGTGGTGAACTACAAGTTAGTATGTCAGACGTAAAGCGAGACGGAGAGTACCGCATCTCCTCCTTCACGTGCAGAAGCCCGAGGAAGCTGACTGAAAGTGGAATCACACAGTTCCTAGGGGTTGGGAAGTGCATGAGGAAAGGTGAGAGAGGGGAAGTTAGGTTTGATCTGCACGGGCTGTATGTGCATGCAAAAAAAAAGCACACTGAATCTCATTAGTATGTATAATTAATATAGTCATACAATGCTAACTTGAGGGCTGGAGACATGGCTCAGTAGTTAAGAGTGCTGGCTGTTCTTCCAAAGGAACAGGGTTCAATTCCCAGCACCCACATGGCAGCTCACAACTGTCTGTAGCTGTTGTTCCAAGGGGACCTGACACCCTCACACAGACATACATGCAGGCATGACTCGGGACACAACTATATAACAAAACGAAAATACATTATAAAAAAAACCGGTAACCTAAATAAAAAGATATGTAGAATTAGTCTATATCGTGCTTTTCCCATTAACAAAGTAAAGATGTTGGGCGATAAGACCACCCTGGACAAGGCTTGAGTCCATCTGAAAACAATTCTTCAAATCTCTAGGGCTCAGGGTATGGCGCACTTCTCTTGCTTGTGCCAGGTTCTATTCCTGGTACACACACTCCAGAGAGATGATACTTTGTTATGGTAATTATTTTAAAATGGAATCTTTTATCCCATGCTAGTGCTGGCACCTGCAGGGTATTTTCATCTCAGTCAGCAAAGTGTCTCCCCTGATAAGCTTCATCCCATCTCACACTGCTGACGACTACTCTCTGAGCAGCAACCTCTCTCTCTCTCTCTCTAGTTCCCAAGGTGGGAACTACCAGGCCAGTTTCATACAGAGACCGCCTATCTCGAGGTTCTCTTACTGTGTACTCTGCTCATATTCCCAGCATCCACACCCTGGTCCCAGAAGCGCTACCCTCTCCTAACTCTCTGCCGCTGCTCTGTTTACATTCCCAGCATCTGCCCCCTAATAGTTATGGTATAAGCTCCCAGCAACCCATTAAAATCAAGACTCAATACGCTGTAATTTAGTAATCAGATTTACATGTTAAATTCTCGATCCACAATATGTCCGCACAATAAACACAATCAATTGATAAAGATATAAACCACCCACCTAGATAAGATAAATTTACCTATGGAAATCCATCCCGTAAGAAATATTCATAACTGCTTGTGGTCATTTAAGGCCACACGAATCTGGGTCTTCCTTCTCTGCCTCCATCTTGGCTCTACTCCTGTCTCGTCTTCTCTCACCTTACAAAAACTTTGTCCCCACCTTACTTTTTACTGTCCAATTACAGGCCTTGCCTTAACTTGTGTCAGCCCTCACCTAAGTATAGACATCAACCTACAATACTTATATTACATAAATATACTTCCAAAAGAACTTTTGGCTAAAATAACAAAACTACCTGTTGAAGTTTTAGGCACAAAGGGATTTTTCTAATTTGAGTACTCCTAATTTAATTTCTATGTTTTAAGAATTTTTTTTAAGGTAAGGCCCGAGTGTTAGAGAACTCACTCTGTAGACCAGACTGACCTCAAACTCATGGAGATCTGCCTGCCTCTGCCTCCTGAGTGCTGGGAGGTGTGTACCACTGTGCCCAGTCTGAGAATCTTTTCATATTTTTTCATGCTTTGGCCAGTAGTTTCTTCTCATTATATTATTCAATCCATGCATGGGAAACAGCCAGAGTTTTGTTAAAATCTACATTATACCTTTCAGAGTATGGCTAAATTTTCTTATTTTTCTATAATTATTACATACAGTAATATTTCATATATACCATGTCTTTTGTTGAAGGACAAAATCTGTCATCTAAATTCAAGAATATTTAGGGCTGGAGAGATGGCTCAGCGGTTAAGAGCACCCGACTGCTCTTCCAGAGGTCATGAGTTCAATTCCCAGCAACCACATGGTGGCTCACAACCATCTGTAATGGGATCCGATGCCCTCAGACAGCTACAGTGTACTTATATATATAATAAATAAATAAATCTTTAAAAAAATATTTAGAGGTTGCTGGAGAGATGGCTCAGTGGTTAAGAGCACCCGACTGCTCTTCCACAGGTCCTGAGCTCAAGTCCCAGCAACCACATGGTGGCTCACAACCACCTGTAATGGGATTCGCTGCCCTCTTCTAGTGTGTCTAAGGCAGAGACAGTGTACTCACATACATGCTGTAAGCAAATCTTTTTTTAAAAAAGGAATATTTAGAAGATGAAGAATTACAGTTTTATTATAGTACAATATTTCTCATATTATTATAAAGTGCTCAAAATACTAACTAAATGATAATAAATTATTTCACCAAGGGATGCATACTTTATCAGTCTTGATGTGTCTTTATATCCTTGTAGCAGGTAAAATATTGAGCTAGGAAACTTTACTTAATGTAGCTTTAAGTACTACTCTGTCTTCTTGCCTTGGAGGTTACCAGATCTTGCTAGCATACTTGGCTCTTTGACTTGGGTTCCAGAGATCAAACTCAGGCCCTCATGCCGTTTACTCACCCAGCTGTCTCTCCAGACCTCATTATAATTTCTTAGGCGTGTTCATTATAATTGTGTATAATTATATTTTATCTTCTCCATCTTGTTATATTTCTTTTCTTACAGCAAAGTATCCAGAGATAAAATCCTTGATGAAGCCCGACCCTAACCTGATCTGGATCATAACCGCAATGATTCTCGTCCAGTTGGCTTCCTTCTACTTAGTCAAAGACTTAGAGTGGAAATGGCTCATATTTTGGTCCTATGTCTTTGGCAGCTCTATTAACCATTCAATGACTCTGGCTATCCATGAGATTTCCCACAACTTCCCCTTCGGCCACCACAGGGCCCTGTGGAACCGCTGGTTTGGGATATTTACTAATCTCCCTTTTGGGATTCCATATTCGATTTCCTATAAAATGTATCACATAGATCACCACCGATACCTTGGGACTGCTGGCATTGACGTGGATGCTCCTTCTGACCTTGAGGGCTGGTTCTTCTGCACCACTTTCAGGAAGCTTGTCTGGGTTGCTTTCCAACCTTTCTTTCTCTTATTTCGACCTTATTTTGTCAACCCCAAACCAATGACTTACCTGGAAACTATTAATATTATGAGCCAGATCACTTTTAACATTGTCATTTACCACGTCTGGGGAATTAAGTCCTTAGTCTACATGTTGGCAGCCTCTCTCCTTGGCTTGGGTTTGAATCCCATTTCTGGGCATTTTATAGCTGACCACTTCATGTTCTCAAAGGGACAAGACACAAACTCCTATTATGGGCCTCTTAACTTTTTCATGTTCAATGGCGGCTACCACAACGAACACCACGACTTCCCCAGTATTCCTGGAAGCCGTCTTCCTCAGGTAAGACAATTTCTGGTGTATTGTTTTCATTTCTGATGGATCTAAATTTGTCTTCAGTGTCTGACAGCCTAATTTACCAACCTTCACTGTCTTGGGTCCTGACGCTTGGTTGGTGGTTACAATTAGAATTCAGAAGTGTTAGAAGATGTACAAACTTATCACTTGATAAAATAACTCAATTAAGAATCAAATACCTTTGTAAAGGGAACATCAGCTGCATTTTGAGCTGATGGGCTTGGTTAAGATGTGTGTGTGTGTGTGTTTTTCTATTTCATCTTTTGAGAATTTCATACACGAAGGCAGCATGTTTTGATAATACCAATCCCCTACTTTTACCAGACCCTGACCCTGCCAAATTCTCCTTTCACTTCATGACTTCTTTTCATAGCCCGCTGGGTCTATTCAACTCTCTCCTTATTTTCATGGTTGTAGGGTCATTAACAGAGCATGGAAAACTAACAGGGATCACTTCCCTGAAGAAAACTGACTCTCCCCTACTCCAGAAGCCAATGCTCCTGGGCTAGACGTGGGGTTTCATGAGCCTCTCCCATATCTATGCTTGAGTTTTGACCGAATCAGTCAAGAAGACACTATTTTGCAGCGATCCTTCCCCCACCCCCAGGCTCCTATAACCTTCCCACCCTTTTATGAAACACCTGCAAAAATGATCTACAAACTGGATGGACAGGGACCAATGCTGTACTCCCCAAGTAGAGATCCTCTCATCAGAATAAAGCATTGTGTAACGTAGCCGCCATGTGACAGTCCTGTGATTGGTAAATTAATGCCTGGTGGAACACCCAGCGCAACTATGACCTGCATCTGCAACTTTCAACATGGTCAGTAAGGAGAGCAAAGGTTTTGATTCGTTTTGCACAGACCAGTGCAGAGGGCCGCTCCGTTGCAGTCACCGTTAAACTGATGAAGTGTCTGGAGGTTAGCACCCATTCTTCCAACTTTCTGATAAACCTCACGGGATCAGAATAAAGGTTTGGATAAACAAAGCACGTACCTGAGTGAGCACAACCTGAGTTGGTGTGATGTGTGCTACCCTCCACTTCCTGGCGTCAGTCTACTCTGAACAGAGCACAGCTTTTGTTTCTCCCCTCTGTGGTGCCTTGAATTATGAAATCCTTGGCTGGCCTGAAGCTCACTTTGTAGAGCAGGCTGGCCTCTAACTCACAGAGATCCACCTGCCTCTGCCTCCTTAGTGCTGGGATTAAAGGCATGGCCACCGTGCCCAACTTCTGATATTTGAAGTTGTCTTTTACTTATTTTTACTGAGATTTGCTTTTTGCGCTTTTTAAGCATCTGTTTTTCCAGTTGTTCACAGCATTGTAAAGACAGTAGATACCAGGGATTGATAATGCCAGCATTTGAGTTTCACTGGACATGACACTAATAAATCCTCCAAGTATACTCCAAGTAGTAAGAAATGTATTAACTTTTTTATTTTGTCTTTAAAACATGAAAAATAGCAACTTTTATTTTCCCCTGGTTGATAATGTATTCTCAATCCTCAAGAACGCCTTAAGCACTCGTTTTCAGGGTCTGAACCTTGAACTGGCTCTGTCACTTTGGAACTTCAGAGGCTCTCTGTTCTAGCTACTAAGTTAAACTGATTGCCATTGGCTAGGCTCTGAACTCAGTGTGGATTGCAACAGAGGCGTCTAAGTGTGTGATCTACAGGTTGTCCTTACTCATGAACAGAGGCGTTGCCCTTTGGCTGGATTTAGTCCCTCTGTCTGTGTCAGGCACCCACCTCTCATCCTGAGGCCTCAGTGACACAGCTCAGCTCTCTGTCTTCATTTCCAGGTGAGGAAAATCGCAGCTGAGTACTATGATGAGCTCCCGCATCACACCTCCTGGGTGAAGGTGCTGTATGATTTTGTGACGGATGACACAATGAGCCCCTACTCCAGGATAAAGAGGCCACCGAAAGGGAACGAGGTTCTACATAAATAAACATTCCCTAGGGCCAAAGAAAAACCTTCCCTAGAACGTTATAATAGTTGACTATGTGGAAATATCTGCCCCATTTGGTTTCTCTCACTGATAATTTAACTTCGAGCACTGTCCCACTCATCAAGACCTCTGCCAATGAGCTATCCTCCCAGCCCGAACTTTTGTCCGGTTAAACTTGGGATCAGTGACGGTCAGAGCTGTCTTGCTACAATTTAAACTCAGATCTCCGTGATGTCAAGATTTGACTCTGGTTTTCACTAAACCTGACCTTTACAGTGCTCAACTCTGCCTACAGGGTGCTTGCTTATTGATAGTGAATTATCATTTCTTGTGGTGTCTTCATCCATGTCTATAACTTTCTTAGAACATCATGAAATGGTTACTTTACTACATGATTTATAACATTAAGTTTCATTTTAATAAAAATGCTAACGAACTGCTGTCAATCCAAATGCACACACTGGTTTGCTCTTTGGCGTTTGTTTGCTGGATATTCAACTGTCTTTTCTCTGTGTTATGTCGTTACGTTAGTTCTTAGGGAAACTTAACTTGACATTTTTCTTCCCTTAAAAGAGACAAGAATGATTCCTAGGTTGTGGTGGCATACACCCACAGTATTTATTTTTTATTTACATTTCAAAAGTTAGTCCCTTTCCCGGTTTCCTGTCCACAAGCCCCCTATCTCATCCTCTCTCCCCCTTCTTCTATGAGGGTGTTCCCCCTCCCCAACCACCACCCTTCCCGCCCTGACATTCCCCTACACTGGGGGGTCCAGCCTTGGCAGGTCCAAGGACTTCTCCCATCAGTGCCCAACAAGGCCATCCATCCTCTGCTACATATGCAGCTGGAGCCATGGGTCTGTCCAAATATACTCTGGGGTGGTGGTTTAGTCTCTGGGAGCACTGGTTGGTTGGTATTGTTGTTCTTATGGGGTTGCAAGCCCCTTCAGCTCCTTCAATCCTTTCTCTAACCTCCAATGGGGACCCTTGTTCTCAGTTCAGTGGTTTGCTGCTAGCATTCGCCTCTGTATTTGTCAGGCTCTGGCTGAGCCTCTCAGGAGACAGCTATATCGGGTTCCCACCAGCATGCACACCTATGGTCTTAAGAATGGTCTGAGGGAGGCTGGGGAAGAGCGTGACTTGTCACCCTCTACTGCACTTAGCTTTATGTAGTTTCTGGGGCTTCGAACATGGATTTGCACACTTGAACCTCAAGCATTTCGCCCTCTGGGCCATCTTCCCAGTCCTGTTGTCTCTTTTCAAAAGCTCAGGGAGCACTGCATGCACACCTCAGGAAAATGACCATCTTGCTCCAATTTGACATCACCTCACTTTAAAATGCACATTGGAAAGTGGATAGTCTGGTCCTCGTTAAAAGGAAAAGAAAAAACCAAGGGTCCAAAAATATGAAGTAACTTCTTTCAAGTTGGCCAGCTTCCTCTTAATGTGGTGGGGGGAACCGGAACCAGTTCTAAGCCACCTCATTCTAAGTTTAAGAACTCTCCACTGTCTGTGATATTAACTCTCCAGTTATGAATCCACAGACTGCCTACATATGAAAGAAAGGGTTGGGAACTGACTTCCTTAGTTAGAAACGAGTGTCTAGAAGCTGAGACAGAGTTTCAGTGATTGGGAAGATAATCATCCACGGGGATGGATGCTTCCTTCACTCTCCTGTCACCTCCTTTTGCTCCAGGGGACGCAGCAAGCCATTTCTGCCTCCAACTTGGGTTCATAGAAGTCAGGAAGGCTGGGAAGGAAAGGGAAATCAGGTACGGCACATACACACACATTACACATATTTGCGATAGGTAGCCTTGGCTCATGCCTGCCTGCTACATATTGTGTCCTCGCCCCCCTGGTCATTGTTCTGTGCTAGCCCCAGCACATTCCTTTCTTCCGTGCTCAAGACTGCCACAGTTAGAGCCTCTGTGCTGGTTCTAATACAGCCAACTCATTCCCTTCACTCAGCTCTCAACTCAAAGACCTTCACAGTAGGAACCATGGAGCAAGCAGGCATGAAGAAGCACCCAGTGGGCAGGGCAAGGGAAACTCATCCCCACCCTGACTCCTGAGACAATTCAAGGTCGGCCTCACCAGTGGTAACCTCTCAGCTCTTCATGGAATTATCCGTCCCCTGTATCTTCTCCTTTCTCTTCATATGGCATACGATTTTCAAGGCTGTTTGAGCAGCAAGGAAATAGAGTTACATATTGGCTTCATCCCCTCTTCACTAAAGGTTGATCTTGGGCACTTGAGTCCCTTTGATGTGCAAGGGACAGAGAAAGTTATCAGGCAAAGAGATCCATGCCAAAGGGCCTTACACTAAGGCTCACCATCCTGAGTAGATAGATAGGAGAGGAAGGACCTGACCAGAAACTATGCTGCCTCACTGGTGTCTCTCCCACATCATTCTCTCTCCCAAGTCTTAGGGGACTAATTAGGGTTTCACTGGTTCAGTGTGAAAGGGGACCAGGGGACCTAATATGCCTGGAAAAGAGACCTAGAAAATGGCATTGATAGTCCAAAGAACTTGCCCATAACTACAGGATAGGCTAAGATGTACCCCCTGGCCCCCCACACACATAAACACTTTAGGGAAGCGCGACTATCATAAACAGTTAAAAGGCAGATGAGCATGGTGGTGTGCACCTGTAATCCCAACAGTTGAGTGGCAGAGGCAAGTAGATCTCTGAGTTTCTAGCCACCTTGGTGTACAGATCTAGATCCAGAACAGCCAGGGATACTCAGAGAAACCCTGTCTCAAAATAACAAACAGGCAATCAAACAAACAAAAATTAAAGGGCATGAAATTTGGGTCTGAAGAAATGAATAAGAAGACTAATGACTGCTCTTCCAGAGGATCCGAGTTTAATTCTGAGCAGCTAGATGGGAGCTCACGGTTGTCTTTAACACCGGTTCCAGTGATTCTACAACCTCTTCTGGCCTCTGCAGGCCCTTACAGTCAATCATCATTCTCTGGTCTCTCTGCTCCCACTCTCCTCTCTGTGCCAGGTGACTCCAGTAGAGATAGCACTGTGTTCTTGGCTCCTGAGGTCACAGGAAAGACTGACAGGTAGTGAGGAATATTAATTACCCTGTTTGGCTTTGTCATTCTCAGACTAGGGAAGCTCTGTCCTCACAGGGTTTAGCTACTGGTTATGCCACCAATTCTAGCAGTCACTAGCAGGACATCCCTGGCACCTCTGCCTGTAGCTGTGGGTCAGCAGATAACAGCATCCAACACTGTTTCTAGGGACCATCAGGCTCAGGCAGTTTGAACCCCCCCCCTCCTCGGGTAGGTGCCTTAAAGGATGAGTTCTGAGTCACAGGAGGAATCACTTCAGAAAAGCCAACAGCCTTTATCTAGTAAAGCTCCTCAGATGCTTCTCTTTTCTACGTTTGTCTGCCTTCCATTCACTTCCCCAGCCCAACTATCTGCTCTATTCTTGTGTTGTTGGTTTTATTTGTTAATTCATTTTGTTTTTTTTTCTATATCTATTTTCTTGACAGGTCTTACTACCTAGCCCAGGCTGGCCTGGAATTGGTGTCCCTCCAGCCTCAGACTCACCAAAAAAGGGATATCATTAACTTACAAAGAGGACACACTGGGTCTGGGTCTGAGTTCTAGAGGTTCTCAGCAAGAGTGGTTTGCCCTGTCACTTTCTGCTACCAGCAGCTCAGTGGCTTGGGGACCATAGCAGACACCTTTTCACTTAGCAGTTATGAAGGAGGAAGAGGACATCCACTGTCCCTTTCAAGGCATTCTCCAATGACCTACTTATTGCCCTCACTTCAACAAACACGTGTCAGCTGGTCTTCAAGGATCAAGTCTACTATCCAAACAGATCAGAGTCTGAGACAGGATGCTCTCATATTTAAGATTTCCTGTGCTACAGAGGGAACTCAAGGAGTTCTGGACAAAAAAACCCAAAAAGCGGGGTTGGGGATTTAGCTCAGTGGTAGAGCGCTTGCCTAGGAAGCTCAAGGCCCTGGGTTCGGTCCCCAGCTCCGAAAAGAAGAACCAAAAAAAAAAAAAAAACCCAAAAAGCAAAAAACAACCACAACAAAAACCAAAGCAAAAAACAACAACAACAACAACAACAAAAAACAAACAAACAAACAAAGAAACAAACAAAACACCCAGGTTTTCTGAGGCTGGGAATATTGTTCAATGGTAGAGTTGTTGCCAAACATCCTCAAGGCCCTAGTGTTAATACCAGTACCTTAAATAAATGAACAAGTAAGTAAGCAAGTGTCTGTAGTCCACTCACTTAGAGTATAGAGTCTTTCGGGTATACTCCCAGGAGCGGTGTTTGCTCTGGATTTAAACATCACTGTATAATTTTAGATCGTCAAATGGATAGGTGGAAACTGTTTATATTTAGGTTTAGGGTTTTTTTTTAATCCACACAAATTTTTATAGTTGCTAAACCATGGAGAGGCATGAAGAAGCACCCAGTGGGCAGAGCAAGGGAAACTCATCCCCACCCTGACTCCTGAGACAATTCAAGGACAGCCTCACCAGCAGTAACCTCAGCTCTTCATGGAATTTTACATCCACTGTATCTTCATTGCATGCATGCATACATACATACAAACATACATACATACATACATACATACATACATACGTACATACATATGTACAGGTGTGTGGGTACCCATGGGTGCCAGAAGATTCCCAGGAGCTGGAGTTATAGGGGATTGCAAACCACTTAATATGGGGTACAGGGAACTGAACTACGGTCCTCTGCAAGAGCAGCGAGTTCTTAACCATGAAGCCATCTCTCCAGCCTTTGTTGTTCTTAAGCATAGTTATTCTAACTGGGGCGAGATGGGACATCACTGTAGCCTTGGTTTCCAATCTCCTCGCGTCTAACGTGCTATCCATCCTTCATATGGCTTTCGGCCATCTTTACTTCATCTTTTGAGAACTGCACTAATCAACTGCATTCTTTGTGGAAATATCTTGATATTTAAAATTTTAAGTACTTTAGATATTAATCCCGTCAGATATACAGTTGGTGATTTTTCTTCCATTCTAGAGGCTGTCTCCTCACCCAGTTGTTTCCTATGCTGTGTAGAAGCTTTTAAAGTTTATTCAATCCCATTTGCCAGTGAATTCTTATTATTTTCTGAACTATTAATGTCCTGTTCAGAAGGAACTCACTATGCCTATATCTTGAGGTTTATTGCCTCTATTTCCCTCTATTATTTTAACTTCATCTTTATTTTTTGCCTTAACTAAGAGTTGTAGCACTACATTAAATAAAAGTGGAGAAGAAAGATCAGGAATATCTTATTCCTGATTTCAGAGAAAAATATATATTTTTTTCACCCATTTACCATATTTTTGATGATAAATTTGATGTGTTGAAATATATTTCTATTTCAAGTTCAGGGTTGGAAATCAGGTTTGGTAGTATTTCTTTCCATTGTGTGCTATGTATGGAGTAATTTCAAGATTAGTATTAGTTCTCAACTTTGATAAAGGCCTTTCCCCCATCTATTTAGATGACCATAGGACTTTTCTCCAATTTTTAATGTTGAGTACTACATTTTTTTATTTGCATATGTTGAACCATCCTTGCATTCCTGCAATGAAGCCAACTGGATCATGGTGAATAAATCTTTTTAATGTGTTGTTGGCTTCAGACTGCAAGCATTTTATTGACATGTTTTGTTATTTTGCTTTATCTCTGGTTTGCGTTTTTTGCCCAAGGTTTCCCTCTGAGCTCTGGATGGCCTGGAACTAACTCTGTAAACCAGGCCGGCCTCAGACACACAGTCCTCTTCCTCTGCCTGCCAAATGCTAGATTTAAAGGCACGTGCCACATGCCTGACTTCCTGATAAGTTTTGCATCCATACTAGTGGCAGTTTGTATAGGTGTGGTGCCTACAAGCTCATGTATTTAAATGTTTGGCTCATAGGGAGTGACACTATTAGGAGTTGTGGCATTGGTGGAGTAGGTGTGAACTTGGTGGAAGTGTGTCGCTGTGTGAGTAGGCTTTGAGGTCACCTCTGCTCACGCTCCACCCAGTGTGGCAGTCTCCTGCTGCTGCCTGCTGCCTGCAGACCAAGATGTAGAACTCTCAGCTCCTTCTCCAGCACCGTGTCAGCCTGAATACCGCCATGTTTCCTGCCAGGGACTCAATCTCTGAACTTGTAAGCCAGCCCCAAGCAAACGTTTTCCTTTATAAGAGTTGTCTTGGTCACAGTGTCTCTTCACAGCCATAAAATGACAATGTTCACAGGATCACTGGCTCACGGTCTTCTTTTTGCCTGTGCTTACCAGTTTTGGTGTCAGAATAATCCAAGCTTTATAAAGTGAGTTTGGTAGTATTTCTTTCCATTATGTGCTATGTATACAATAACTTGAAGATTAGTATTAGTTCTTCTCAACATATCTGATAGAGTTTAGCAGTGACTCCAATCAGGCCTGAGGCAGGGAAAGGGGTGTTATTTGGGTAGTCTTTTTATTAATGTTTCGATTTTACTGCTCATTATATTTGGCTTCAGTTGCTTACATGCCTGTGGCTTAGTTTTGCTAGGCCATTTCTACACATTTATCCACTTCCTCTAGATTTTTCCATGTATTGGAATATACATTTTCAAGGTCCTCTGAGTTTCATAGTTTATCAGTTGTAAAGTAATGCCTTCCTTTCCATGTCTAATCTTCTCGATTTGGTCCTCTGTCTTTTGCTTGGTTAAGGGCTCGTCAGTCTTACTCACCTTTTCAGTAAACCAACTGTTTCACTGATTATCTGATTCTTTTCATTGCCATTTCATTAATTTATGATTTTTGTTATCCCTTTCTACATCATTGAACTTCTTCTGTCCTCAATCCATGTCCTCTGCTGACAGCCAGGAAAAAAGGGATGAAAACATGCGAAAGGACAAAAATGGTCTACAGAATCAGATATCAAGAGACGTTAAAAAGAGGAGGGGAATGGAGGAAACATATAATAAAATACTGTATTATACATTTTTATTGGATATTTTATTTACATTTCAAATGTTATACCCTTTTCTGGTTTCCCCTCTGAAAACCCCCTATCCTATTCCCTCTCCCCCTGCTTCTGTGAGGGTGCTCCCCCACCCCAACTACCCACTCCAACCTCACCACCCTGGCATTCCCCTACACTGGTGCATAGAGCCTTCACAGGACCAAGGGCCTCTCCTTCCACTGGTGCTCTATAAGGCCATCCTCTGCTACAAATGCAGCTGGAGCCATGCAAACCCCTTCAGCTCCTTCAGTCCTTCTAACTCCTCCACTGGGGGCTCCATGCTCAGTCCAATGGTTGGCTGCCAGCATCCACATCTGTATTTGTCAGGCTCTGGCAGAGTCTCTTCAGAGACAGCTATATCGGGCTTGTGTCAGCAAGCACTTCTTGGCATCCCCAATAGTGTATGGCTTTGATATCTGTATATGGGATGGCTCCCTAGGTGGGGCAGTCTCTGGATGGTCTTTTCTTCAGTCTCTGCTCCACACTCTGTTCCCCTATTCCCTTTAGATAGGAGTGATTCTGGGTTAAAAATTTGGAGATGAGTGGGTGGCCCCATCCTCTAACCCAGGGCCTTGCCTAACCTCTGGATATGGTCTCTATAGGTTCTCTCTCCCTTTGATTGGGCATTTCAGCTCATCGCATCCCTGTTGGGCTTGCGAGCCTCTTCTTGCTTTCCTTTATGTATACATTTTAATTGTTTTATCTGGTTTAATCTTTGATAGTATTTGTCTTGATTAGGGTTTCTATTGTTTCAATTAAAGTCCATGGCCTAAAGCAAGTTGAGGAGGACGTGGCTTATTTGGCTTACACTTCCACAGCACTGTTCATCATCGAAGGAAGCTAGGACGGGAACTCAAGGCTGAAACCTAGAGGAAGGAGCTGATGCAGAGGCCATGGATATGGCTTACTGGCTTGTTCCTCATGAATTGCTCAGTTTGCTTTCCTATAGAACTTGGGACCAGCAGCAAAGGAATGGTAGCATCTATGATGGGCTGAGCCCTTCCCCATCAATCACTAAGAAAATGCCTTACACACAGACCTTATGGAGACAGTTTCTCAGTTGAGGTTCCCTCCTTTCAGGTAACTTGTCTGTGTGTCAAGTTAACATCAGACTAGCCAGCACACTATACAAGTCCTATAATCAGGGCTGGGGATGTGATTCAGATGGTAGGGTGAGTGAACCCCTGGATCCAATCTATAGTACCACCTGAAAACAAGCATGGTAGGGGAGGAAGATAAGGAATTGAAGGTCATCCTCTACTACACAGAAAGTTAGAGGCCGGCATGAACAACCTGAGACCTTTCTCTCAAGAAAATGTCCTAGTCACAGAAGAGAATGCTGAGAGAAAAAAAATAGGGAAGAAGTCATAGTAAAGATAAAAACAAATATATTAGTTAAAAAAGTAAGAGGGGCATGGTAGGCCACACCTTTAATTCCAATACTTGGGAGGCAGAGGTAGACAGATCTCTTGGAGTCTGAAGACAGTCTGGTCTATATCAGGACAATCAGGCTTACATAAAGAGACTCTGTCTAAAATAAAAACAAAACAAAACAAAAAACTAAAAACAAACAAAAACAAAACCCCACAGCAACAGAAGCAAAAACAAATTTTAAAGTATGTGGTTCTCTGTTGCCTATAGATAATGCTTGCCTATGGTAGCACAGTCTTTATTTTGTGTTTCCCTTCTCTGATTATTTTGAGTTGGTGTCGTCTCATGAGAATGAATCCTTTACAGCACTTAAAACTATAGGGTGTAGCTCATGGGCCAGGCAGTGTGCTCTTCCCAGCTCTGGGGACCTTAAAGGACTATTGCCCCAAGGGCACATAGCACCTTTAAGCTTCCTGGCTGCGGCAGAGCACAATAGCTCTAACACTTCACTCCGGGGGCTTCTATTGTTGCTGTTTCTTCTTCCTCCACAGGAACTCTGGTAGTTAGCTTCTCTATTTGGCCCCAAGATGGGGTCATGAGCTCTACTACAGCTTATGGGGAAGACAGGGCTAAACTGTGGAGCTCTCCGTGGTGCTGACTCATATCTTTTCTTAAGGCCAACTCTTCGCGCTTAATCACCTGACACCTGTGCGGGGTTTCCAAAGTAGGTACTGCCAGGAAGGAATCTTTCTTCCTTCCTTCCTTTCTTTTTTCTTCCTTCCTTCCTTCCTTCCTTCCTTCCTTCCTTCCTTCCTTCCTTCCTTTTTTCTTCCTTCCTTCCTTTCTTTTTCCTTCCTTCCTTCCTTCCTTCCTTCCTTCCTTCCTTCCTTCCTTTCTTTTTAGATTTATTTACCTATTTTGTATAGGAGTACACTGTAGCTGTCTTCAGACACACCAGAACAGGGCATCAGATCCCATTACAGATGGTTGTGAGCCACCATGTGGTTGCTGGGATTTGAATTCAGGACCTCTGGAAGAACAATCGGCACTCTTTTTTTTTTTTTTTTTTTCCGGAGCTGGGGACCGAACCCAGGGCCTTGTGCTTGCTAGGCAAGCGCTCTACCACTGAGCCAAATCCCCAACCCCACAGTCGGCACTCTTAACCACTGAGCCATCTCTCCAGTCCAGGAAGGCATCTTTCTTAATTAGTGGAACTGCAAGGTGCAGACTCAACAAGGGTTTTTCAAACCGGCTTCCTGAAGCACACTGACCCAGTGCAGAGATAATTTCTCAAATACAAATATATTTGGTTTATAGATTTGATTAGTTTTCTTAGACATGGTCCCATTCCACATCTGAGACTGAGTTGGCACTCAATGTATACATACACCAGGTTAACCTTAAACCCAAGTGTGGGGATTACAGGCATGAATCACTATGCCCAGTCAGCACCTATGTTTTATAAACCCCAGGATCTCTGTCTAGGTTACAGCAAATCTGCTCAGTGAGAAGACCTGTTAGGTTTTCTGGATCTGTTATGAAATTTGGGGGAATGTATAGGCTTCAAAACCCACTTCAATAAGGGTTCTCAAATGCTTTGACCCTCTTTCTAGCCCACTATCCAAAGGTAGGGGAGACAAGATGATAAATAGGACAAGGGAACCTGTTTAGAAATAGTTCTTTGGGGCTATTCCAATCTCCATTTGTCAGGATACCAGCAGTCCAGTTCAATAGTATCAGGATACCAATAGTCAGTCCAGTTCAAAAGTGTCACCAAACACCAATCAGCAATGGTGGCATAATACAGCAGAAACTATCAGGCCTCTGCCAAATTAGCACGAGTCACCCAGTCAGTGGAATGACCAGGACCAGCTGGAATGCCACAAGTTCTCTGTTGTGCTTCTCAAGAAGTGATCAGCTAAGTTGTGAGACCAATGAAGAGTTGCATAGCTAGCTTATGCAAGTGCCCCATCATGCTGAGTCCTACTTATACTCTCCAAACATTACGTGCCCTCTCATGGGTCTTTCTTCAACAAAACACCTGAGTCTGCACCACCTGACACAAAACAGAAAATTTCACTCCTGGAGTTGTTTGTTTGCCAATCCTTTCTGTGTCATGTGGCTTTTGTCCTTTGTACCACCTCTCTTCAGTGCCCTTATTCTCTTAATTTCTGATACTGAAGTACTCATATTTTCTGAGGCTTTCTCCTTGCCTTTTAGTGGTTCTCTCTGCTCTCCTCATCTGGAGTTGAGCATGCCACACGTGGGGTGGAGACTTCAAGAATGAATGTCCTGGGGGTTGGGGATTTAGCTCAGCGGTAGAGCACTTGCCTAGCAAGCGCAAGGCCCTGGGTTTGGTCCCCAGCTCCAAAAAAAAAAAAAAAAAAAAAAAAAAAAAGAATGAATGTCCTTTTCCTACTGTTCTGCTTCCTAAAGCTTTCAGGCCTTCTTCACAGCTATTTCAGTGTCTCCCCATCTCAGGTGACTCACTTATTCTCTTGAGATTCCTGTGCCTTGTGCCTGGGTGTCTTCACCCATCTTTTTAATTCAGAAAAGCTTCTTTTAAAGTTGTGAAACTTCAATGAACTAACTGCACATGGAGCAATGCCTTGCCCCAACTAGTGATGCTGTCTGTGATGGCTATTCCTGGTTGTCAACTTGGCTACATTTGGAATGAACTACAATCCAGAAATGGAAGGCACACCTGTGACCCAGATCTTGCGGCTGAAAGAAACAGGCTTCTGACTGGGATCTTGACATAGGATGACACAGGCTTGTGACCCAGAGGCAGAGTGGCCAGGAAAAGCTTAGGCCCAGGCAAGGTGGTACATGCCTTCAATCCCAGGTGACTGAGGCAAGCAGATCTCTTGAGTTCAAGGCCAGCCTGGGACAGAGCAAGTTCTAAATCCAGGCAAGGTGGTACACACCTTTAATCTGGGCCATACCTTCTGTTGGAGGCCTACTAGATTCTTGGACTTCCTGTAAGTCATTACAATAATTTCATTTATATAGAGAGACATTCCTTAAGTTCTATAACTCTATAGGACTCTAATACATTGTCTAAATCATGTCAGGCTGGGCACACAGTAAGTATGAAAGTGAGTATGTGGACAGTCTTTGCGTAAGATCCTTAGATTCTTAACTACAAGGTGTGCCCTGAGTGGGCAAATCATCAAAATGGCAGTTTCTTAATTGGTTTGGAGGTTAGGCACTCGTAACACAGGATCACATCACTCAAGAACTAAGTTGTTTATTCAAAAGGAACACAGGGCCTCTTTAGCTCCCTTTGTGTATACAGTGGATCAGGTTCTGTGCAGCGAAGACCTTTGCCATGCTACGTTTTTTTCAGCTCTAAGGCCATTTCTTTGGAAAAAATTAAAACCCTCTGTCTTTTCATTCTGCTTTATATCTTTGGGTTTTACTTTTCCTTGTTTTGGGGCAGTCTGTGCAGCCCATGAAGAACCGGAACCCCCTGTAATTCAAGCTAACATTGGACAAATAGATGCTCCAGCCCCAGCCTCACAAGGGCTAGGATGCAGGCCTAGCTAGGTACCACTCTAGACCACCACATGTTTCCTTACCTCATAACCTATAACCCAAACCTTAGGGAGGTTAAGGCTTGTTACCTGGGACTCCCATTACCTTACAATCCCTACATGGTTAAACTCTTTAGGAAATTTTTATTGACTGTGGCGTTCTGCAGGTCAGGTTCCGTGAGATGAATCAGTCTGCAATGGTAACTAGAGCCCTGAATACCCCAACCTGTGTGTTCTGGTGCTCTGGGCTTCTAGCAGCGCAGAGTATGTTATAGTCCAAGCAAGAAAGTTCCAGACCACTGGTATATAAGGCCAAGCAAGCAGTCTTTATTTAAGATAGAGAGCAGGCTCTTGTCACAAAGAAGTTTTGACCCAAAGCTCACAGATGCAGCATTTATAAAGGCGAAAGCTATAAGGATGTCAGTCACAGAAAACCCTGAATGTGCTGCCACACTCAGCGGGCCGGCTTAGGGCCGGCTAAGGACCCTGACAAGATAGTCAGGTAAGTTCACTGGCAGACAGCAGAGCAACCTGAAATTGAGTCTAAGGTGCTATCTTTCCCCATCAGGGCAGTACTTCTGGGCACTCCCACACAGGCACTTTTTTTAAAGATGTTATTTGTGTACGTGAGCACACTATAGCTGTCTTTATGTACAACAAACACCAGGAAGAGGGCACCAGACCCCATGACAGATGGTTGTGAGCCACCATGTTTGCTGGGAACTGAACTCTTAACTGCTGTGCTCTTTCTCCAACCCCTAAGTAAGCTTCTTATCCTTAAGTTGGAAGAACAGGTCCTCAAGGGTTCTTGTACAAAAGGGCACAGGTGAGCCAGTCATGAAAAAATTGGTAAAGAAACATCCCCAACCAAGACGTTAACAGCACTTCCGAGTGCCAATTTATGAAGCCACCAGCCTCCACTCCTCTTGTATTAGCAAACTCTCCATCTTCATTTCTATAAAGTGTGTATGTGAAAAGAGCCTACTGAGCTGGGAACACCACATAAGACACACGAGTGTCAAGCACTCCACAGAGTATGTTCAAAAGGTGCTATTTGAAGAAATGTTGTAATCCATTTTCTGCTCAGTAACTGACTTCTGTTCCACTTGTACCACAGCAGACACAACCTGCATTTTATGTCCAGGTCACCAGGAATACATGCACTTAGACCCAGCATTCAGTTGTCGAGAAGATCCGACATGGCAGACAGCGTTTTCATTTGGCATACAGCAAGTGTGGCATCAGGCTCAACAGCTCAGGCTCACTATTAAAGGTTTTTCTGGCACTTATTTCTAACTCTCCAATCGCCCTCATTCTGGGATCCAGTTGTTTCCTTTACGTTCTTCATTGAACAGTGTCATTCTGTACCTATAAACCTCTGCCAAGTCCCCATGATAAAGGTCATGTTGACCTTTGCAACCATAACTCTAATTTTATTTCAGTTGTATTTTTCCAATTTAATGTGTGTGTTTGCGTGTGTGTGTGTGTGTGTGTGTGTGTGTGTGTGTGTGTGAGAGAGAGAGAGAGAGAGAGAGAGAGAGAGAGAGAGAGAGATCTCGACTGAGATCCACAGGGTCAGAGTACAGCTTTTAGGAGTTAGTTCTTCCCACCACGTGACTCCCCAGGATCAAGATCAGGTTGTAACGCTTGGTAGCAAGTGTTTTTACCTGCTGAATCATTTCACCAACCCATTATCAATTTCATTGGTTTTATAAAAATGTTTAATTTCTAAAAAGTGTTGGGGGTGTGTGTGGGGGGAGGGTGTTATACACATGTGAGCACAGGTAATGTGGAAGCCAGAAATGCAGGACCTCCTGTAGCTAGGAGTACAGGCAGTTTTGAGCTGCCTATGTAGGTGCTGGGAATCAAACTTGGTCCTCTGAAAGAGCAGTATGTACTCTTAATTACTAAGCCATTTCTTCAGCTCCATCATTCTTAAATTCTTAAAAGGAACCTCAAAGACTTTGCAGAAAGAGATAGAATAAAAATTTAGGAAGAGGGGGCTGGGGATTTAGCTCAGTGGTAGAGCGCTTACCTAGGAAGCACAAGGCCCTGGGTTCGGTCCCCAGCTCCGAAAAAAAGAACCAAAAAAAAAAAAAAATTTAGGAAGAGAATGAAATAAGCAGACCTGTTTGTACAGCAACAGCAATGCTTGAATGGCTGGTTGAAATAACCATGACACAGCATAAACTTCCTCATAAAACATTAGCTTAGAGATTCACTAAAGACACAATTCGAGACAATCTGAACATCCAACATGACGATGAATAAAACACTGAAAAACACTCTCCCCTGGATCTGGCGAGGGTGGAACACATGTATGAGAAGGGAAATTATCTTCCCAACACAGGAGTGAATTAAAAAGGAAAAGCAGTGACTGCAGTGTAGGAGCCTCCTAGACCACGTGAATCAAGTGACTGCAGGGACAGTTTGAAGGACCAGAGAGCTGTATTAGCGCCTGAGAGGATGCCGAGACTGGCTTTACTATGTATCTTCAAGGAGATAAAATTAAGCCAATCCAATCACTGACCTAAGAACGGGAGAAAAGCTGGATATGGGGCACACACCTTTAATCGCAGCACTCAGGAAGCAGAGGCACACAGAACTCTGGGAGTCTGAGGCCAGCCTACTCTATACAGTAAGTTCCAGGCCAGACAGGGGTACATACAAACTATCCCCAAACAAAACGCAAAATCCAGCAACAACAAAAACTTGTGGAAACTCTAAGGAAGACTTAACACACTGGAATAGGTAACTTAGACCAGATCCCTCTACTATAAATGACATCAGAAGAGCTGAGTAAGACTGATTGGAGTGAAACTGTAGCAATGTGTCAATGTACTGATGGTTGGTAATGCAGAAAAATGTTCTGATATGAATGTGTAACTGAGATGATGGGATGTAAGGTGATCAATTCTCAAGGAAACTGTTTATGCGTGATCAAGATAGTTCAAAATAAAATTTTATTTGAATAAGGTTTTATCATTTCTTTTTTTCTCTTTCTTAAAAAGGAGGTAGAGAGTTTTTCCACAAAGCTGGTCAGATAGGAAACACCATTTTCTTCGATTTGGCCTCATTAACTTGAAAATGAAATGCTTACAAGAAGACCACCTGTGTCAAGTTGAAAGCAGACCCGTCAGGTGAGTGTGGTTCGTGGTGAGTCCCACGCACTGGGCGTGGACGTCACTGACTGAGGGACCTCTGTAGAGCTTCGTACATCCTTTGATCCTGTGAAGATTAAAAAGCCACACTGTGCTGTGGATCAGTTATGGGATGGAGGCGTGACCTGCAAATTCCTACACTGAAGCCCCAACCCCCAGGACCTCTGAGTGTGGCTGCCTTGGAAACAGGGCTTCTGCAGAGGTGAGAGGTGAAAGTGGGCCTCAGTCCCAAATGACTGGGGTTCAAGAGGAAGCTTGGACACAGTGCATGACTAGAAGGACATGTGAAGACAGAACAGGGAGGGCACCCGCAGGGACAGAGACCACAGAACTCTGACAAGACCACATCTCTATCTTAGACGTCATCTCTGTTGTTTAAGGTGCCCATCTATGGGCCTTGGCTACAGCAGCCCTAACTGCGGGACCCCGAGATTCTGCCCTGCCCTGCACCCTAAGTCTGTGCATGTTCCTGTCTGGGATATGCCATGATTTCCATCAGTGTCCAGGTTAGTCTGCACACAGGTCAAGGGGTGTGTACACCTGTAAGCTACCCTGAGTCCTGATGGAAACAGAAGGCTAAGGAAAAACTCTCAAAGTGTCTTAACATTCCAAGAAACTGCCAAGATGGCTCCCACTCGACTGTTTCACTCTGTACAGCACAATGCATGAAACTTCAAGCATCTCACTCCTCACCTCCCTTGCTGTGGTCAGTCTTTCAGAGTTCTGTCAGTGTAGCAGGTATACAGTGGGAGCTCACTGACACCACATGAACCTTTTCAGTGTCACATGGCAATCCCACCCTTACCTATTTATCCCAAAAGAAAACTTACAATGTGTTTCCACTAGAATCTATCTTAGGGCCAACAGTTCAACCCTTACCCTCTACACAATACAGAGAACTCTCACACGTTACCCTCGGACTTATGCTTACATACTGTGGTACAAGTGTGCTCCCTACCATATACAAACAAACTAAAAATAAAAGTGAATTTATAATTAAAAGCCAATCGTGCTAGGCCTGGTGGCTCAAGCTTACAATCTAACACATTTCCTACGCTGTTTATTTAATAATATATTTGAGAGATACTTATTGTCTTCCATTACGTGAGCATTTCACATTTTGGCCTACTATGATACATGCCGGTGAAGAGGGGTATTGCGGCACATATCTGAAATCCTGAAACGTAGACTGCTGAGGCAGGCGTCTCATGAGTTTGACGCTAGCTTAGGCTGGACAAAGAGACTATCCTTCAATAAAAATAAACAAAGAAAATAAAATGATAAAATTTCCGAGTTCTTATGAATGGGTGTCATTTCATTCTCTTCTCTAGACCCTGAGGAGTGTTTCTCACCTTTACTGATATGGATGGTTTCACTTTCCTGAAAGCTTCTTCAAAGTGCTTATGACTGACCGTCAGCTCAGCTGTGGAGGAAATACACATCTCAGTATGTACATATTTTTTTTCACAAGAAAACGGAGGGGGGTGATCAGATGGAACTTATTCAAGCACATGACCATATGCCCCTCTCCAGATCTGCCTCACTGAGAATCTCTCCATTTCACTCTCCAGCAGGAAACAGGACTGCTGGCAGTCAGTCTGTCTCTCAGCAATGTGGGGATGGAGGAAAACCAGTTGAAGTCGAGCTGTGCAATGTGGTCTCAGGTAGAAATAACTTAAGAGAGTACAGGGAGAGATGATCAACAGAACTAGAATTAACAGAGAACCAGTATTACCACCCAAGGGTGTGTTCTTGAATACACATTTCCACTACTGAGTAACAACGGCTACACACACACACACACACACACACACACACACACACACACACAGAGCTGAGTGAAGACACAAACACATACCAAGTCCTCAAAGACAAAACCACTAAGGGACATACATATGCTTAGCATAGAACTGGTTTTGGAGGGGTATAATTTTTATAAGGCTAGTTGGTAAAATAGCTAAATGCTAAAATATAACTTGGTTTACAATTTAATGTGAGAACTTAAGTGATGACAACTTATACTCAAAATAGTAAACAGATATTAGGATAATATATTTACCTAAAATAAAATAATACATGCTACTGAGCATGTCAGTGAGAAACTGGACAGCTGAGTGGCCTATGATCTGGGTAAGGTATTAGCTGGTGCAAAGTCTCTAAAGGCCAGAGAGCTAAAAATGAAAGCCACAGCCAAGCAGAGATAGCAGCATTTATTATGTGTGTACATAAAAAATAACCAGGAAAGCAAGTAGCAACTCCAACACATGGGAAAGGCCTGTTAACTTTTAGTCACCAAACTTACTCTAAGACAGTGGTCAGATTCAGCTTACAACGTGGCATACATGACTGTGAATTTGACTGTCATGGAGGTGAGGGCAAGAAGGATATGACACACTCATGATGTGACTCAACAACTAAAGACCCTTTTGGTTTCTTAAGCATAAGATTTCAAGTACAGTTTTGTTAGTAAAATGTTCTAAGTTTGCTTATTGTCATTAATGTCCAAAAGGAACAGAACACAGTTTATAATATATATGCATATGTATAAATGTCTGTGTGTGTGTATATATATTTCTGAATCTTAACATTATCCAGAAAAACAAAAAAAAAAGCCCTTTCTAATAAATGTATGCATAGGTGCCAATAAATCTATGCTAATCAGATGTTGGAATAATATTTAGCTTTGAGATCCACAGAAGAGCTGTAGAGATAACTCGGTGTTAAGAGTGCATCCTGCTCTTGCAGAGGATCTGAATTCAGGTCCCAGGATCCATGTCAGCTGGTTCACAACCAGCCCCAGAGGATCTTAATGTCCTCGTGGTCTCTGAAGGCAACTGCATTCGTGTGCACATTTCTCCTCCAACCAACCTACCACAAACACACCCACATGCACATAATTAGTGCACAAGGAGACCAGTGTGCAAGGATTTTTGTCTTTGTCTTTCTGGCTTTGTGGTGCTGGGGAAAGAATCCTGAGCCTTGCACATGCTAAGAAAATGCTCCACCAGTGACCAGTACATATTGCCACCTAATTTTATATTTCAAAAGAACAAAATCTTGATTATAGAAAACTGTGTATTTCTTTAATCTTCTAAAGGGTCTCATCAAAACAAAGTCATCCTCATTGTATACTGCTCTAAAAAAGGCTAGAGAAACACTACTTTAAAGCAGTATTTTTAAATATACAGAATAATAAACTAGAATGGAGAAATCCTAGAGAACCTCATACCTGTTCCAATGCCATTCTTCTGTCCTGTTATTTCTTGTCTCAGGGCACAGAGAGAAGCTTCTCGGACCAAAGCAGAAAGGTCTGCACCCCTATAATAAAAGAAACGTTCTTATGTATTCCTAGGCATTCTAAAAGCCAAGAAGATATTTAATTATAATATACTTAACAATGAAGACAAAGCAATGAGAGAAGGTGGGACCAGGAGCAGTGAGGAACAGCTTTTAGCTTTCACTTAAACCTTTCATTATCAACCTTTAGAAGAAAGGAACTTGAGGAAGGTGCAATACAATGAAAAACAAAATGTCCTTCCTTTTAGCCACAGATACTACTGTTGCTCTAAAACATCCAGTCAGATGCTAGAGTATAACGACTGAATTCAATTCCTAGAAACCACATTAAAAGAGGAGAAGGAGCAGGGGGAGGAGGAGGAAGAGTAAGAGGAGGAAAGGGGGAAAAAAGAATAACCCAGTTCAAGTTATAGGCAGGCAGATCCCTGGAGTTTACTAACAGAGAGTCAGCCTAGTCTAATAGACACGAGCTTCATGATTTAAAAGAACAAAACAAAATATGCAAAACTATTGTCTCAAAACACAAGTAGCTTCTGAGAAACAATACCTTAGCACCTAAGGTAGTATATCCTGACATCTTCAGGGACCTGCACACACACACACACACACACACACACACACACACACACACACACACACACACACAGAGAGAGCTGAGTGAAGACACAAACACATACCAAGCTTAGTCTGTGTGGCTACTTCAAGTAACAGCAGCAGCTGGGTCAGCACAACCCTAAGAGGTTAATGAGGCGTCTGTGCTGACTGGGCTTCCCTATACTGCAGCTTTAACAGGAGCCACACAGACTAAGAAAGTTGAATGGAACTAAAGCCCCATTTTCAGGTATCAGATAATCAAGAGCCCATGTTACTATTCAAGGAGCTTACAGTGCTGAGCTACAGCTCTAAAGCCCTTGATTAAAACCCCTCACTCAGTCATCTCACTGTCTTGTGGATGCCCTGTATTATTGGCCTTGGTCTATAAGCATCCACCAAGCACCAGGGGTATTAGGGACGAACTATGGGGCTTTTAAAATTATAGAGGCTGGGGCATCTCAGCTAAACTACAACAAGAACAAACATTAAAACCCAAGGCAGATGGGGTTGGGGATTTAGCTCAGTGGTAGAGCGCTTGCCTAGCAAGCGCAAGGCCCCGGGTTCAGTCCCCAGCTCCGAAAAAAAACAAAACAAAACAAAACAAACAAAACAAAAAAAACAAAACAAAACAAAAAAAACCCACAAAAACCCAAGGCAGAAATATCAGGTGTCCGGCTGCCCTTGCAGGCTGTCAAGGGCACGTGAACGCAGGGAGCACCCAGCCTTGCAGATTAACCTCTGTTTTGCAGACATAACTAAGAAATCTGACACTTTACAAATTCTAAAAGTGGAACTTAACAGTGCAGTGTAACAACCTGGTTAGGGAAACTTGAGGGACAAAAGGGACAATCTATGCCAGGCAAGCTGTCTGAGAAGAAAGCAGCAACAACCAGCTAGGCACTGGGTAAGGTGCCACATAGGAAACAAATTTAGCCTTTCCAACAATATGAGAAATGGGCTTCTTTTCCTTTCTAGTGACGAAGAAACTGTACTCCAGAGGTTTAAGGGAACAGACTTAAATACTCACGTATAGCAATCACAACGATGGTCATTAGCAATTGCTTCCAAATCTACATCTTCATCCAGGGGAGGTTTGGTGCCATTCTGAATAAGAGGGAAATATGAGATCTGTTTGAGGCTTTAAAGACTTATATGTATCTGTGTTCTTAATGAAAAAGAAAGGCTGACGACTAAGGTATTAGAACCAACTCCAAAAGCAATGTAGAATGCCGGGGTTTCAATCTGGAGAATCAGGGTAAGACCCAGATTTAAGCTGTAAAGGCAAACTCCTGACACTCATGAAGTTGGGGGGATCTGTGTCGTGAAACGGACTGAGGTCTTAAACTCAGCTTGTTGAGCATGAGAGGAGGCTGGCTACTCTGCACAGGACCCAAAATGTTGTTCTCAATCTCTCATCTAAAACCCAACACTGACACTGGAACCAATTCCTCGCAGCTCATAATTACAGACGCTAAAAACGGCAGGGCTCAGAAAAGCCTCAGAATTTCGACACTGAACAAGCACTATGTACAGGAACCATGCTTAGTAATAGTCTAAGTAGATTACATGGCAGAAGCAAACACTACACAGTTTTTTTAAAAATGATTTTACAGAGGCTGCTTAGTGGTTAAGAGCCTCAGCTACTTTTCTAAGAGAACTCAGTTCAGAGTTCTAGTACCCACATGGTGGTTCGCAACCATCTATAACTAATTCTGGGAGGTCTGACACTCTCTTCTGGCCTCCATAGTACAGCATATGTAGTTAATGCATACGCATGAGTATTTAAGACCCCAAAAATAAAATTTTACAGTTAAAGACTACTTATGTGCATATATGGGTATACATATGCCAGACTATGCAAGAGAGGCTGGGGAGAATTTCCAGTTGATTCTTTCCTTCCATCATGAAAGTGTGAGGACTGAACTCAAGGACTTCAGGCTTAGAGGCAGGTGCCTCTATCCTCTGAGCCATCTTACCCGTTTCCAGTATAGCTTTTCATGACTTAAATGTTAGGACGGTTGGATGGTAGGTTCAAGAATATTACTGTCCCAATGCAGGACTTACACATGCATTGTCCTCTTTTCTCTGAAGTATATGCATATACCACATTACGAAATAACTATTCACACGTGAATAAACATGCCAATTAGTTAATCTTAGCATCAAATAGCAACACTGCAGGGTGCTGTCAATATGGGATTAAGCAGACAGCCACTTTGTGCAATTATCTATCACTTTACCCAGATCCATAAAGAAATTCTGCATGTGTCCCAGCAAGGCCTATTCAAAACATGCAGAGACTGTGGACTCTAAGAGCCACTGTCACGATAAATATCAAACCCATGTAACACAGGGCCAAGGAATCAGTTCTGGTGCCTATTTAATACACCTTTATCCAGGGACTAAGTTCTGCATATAGCAGAAACAATCATAAAGCCAGACCTCATGATCATCAAACACCTCTCAGTGCAGCTTGCACAGCTACTAACCCTGGACTGCTGCAGTGGTGAGAAGTCACTGGAAGGGAGTAGGACGGTGACTACTGCAGACATGTATATATTTGTGTGCAGGAGCTGCCAGGAAGGGTTCAACCTCAATGTTAAACAGCACACAGAACCTGCCACATATATTCTATACACTATTAGACTTTTACCTTAAACCTTCTAGTTTCTATATCAAAAGCTCAATCATAAGGAACAAACGCACCGGGGATTACCTGAGGACTCCTGTATAGCACTCAATACCTACATTCTATTCTTGTCAAGCTGGTATTCGCAAGGCCAGGATCTGCCCAGAATGCACTTCTCTGACCTTTCCTAACACTGGGCTTAAGGAACTGAGCTTGAGTTCTGTCCTGCAGCTGACATGAGACAATCTGACTTGCTCTGGCTCATTCCAAGGGGCTTTTTACTGTGATGTTAGTGGGATATTGGTTAAGGCATCATTCAATACATCCTTTGTGTGAAGCAACTATCAATTTTCTATACCTGTCATATCTATAATCTAAGAACGTGTGAGGATGGGGGCAGGAGGACCAGGATTCATAGACACTGGACTACACAGTAAACTATGACACTACAGGCTACATGAGATTGCCAAAAAACCAAACAACAAGTCACACTGCAATTTCTACAAAGACAAGTGGAGAGGCTGCACAACATAGGAAGAATCAGTCCCAGGGAACCTATCATCGAACTATAAAGACAATAAGCAGTAACTCTTAAATTGAAAATAACTCAGGAATAGAGTTGAATAAACTACCAAGGAATAAAATAAACCCAATAATGACATAGATCAACCAAAATAATGAATCTAGAAAATGTATCTGGGAAAAAAAACCCGGCAAAGGTGCTACTTGAGTACTGTATCTACTGAAACACTCTGAACACTGACTATTGAGCAGAGTGCCAGTGTGATAAAACTGGACAAAAATATACAAGGAACAAACAGTGGGCAGAGGAAGGAGACGTACCAAATACTGATTGCTTCATTAATTAAATATGTGTCCAAAATGAAGTATGGCTGGTGTGATGGCTCACATGTGTAATTCCTGCACTTAGAAAGCAGAGGCAGGGGTGTGACAACTTCAAAGACAGCCTGGATTACACTGTGACACCTTTTCAGGCTGGCTTTAAGAAGTCATTACTTCCAGTTGGGCAGTAATGGTGGCACAAGCCTTTATCCCAGCACTCTGGAAGCAGAGGCAGCAGATCTCTGAGTTTGAGGCCAGCCTGGTCTACAGTTTGAGTTCCAGGATAGCTAGGGCTACACAGAAAAACCCTTTCTAGGAAAAAAACAAAACAACAAAAAAATTAGCTGGGAAGTCCAGGCATGGTAGCACATGCCTTTAACCCTAGCACGTAGGAGACAAAGGCAGGCAGATCTCTGTGTGTTCAAGGTAGTCTGAGCTATGTAGCTAGCCCCAGCCAGAACAGGCTACAGTGAAACTTTATCTTAATAATGGTAACAACAACAACAAAGCTAACTGTGGTAACTGAGAAACAGAATTTATTATGAAGACATCAAATCTCAATGTGTTCCTGAATGTTCCTGATGAATCTGTATTGACTTTCTTTACATCCTGTCCTCGATCAGACAGGATGATCTGATGAGCAACATTTAAAGACATAGGGAACATGATTACAAGGAACTCCAATCCTTCGTTTAGTTTACCTTATTGTGAGTAAGAAGAAAGGAGAATGGACCAAGGTTTGGTGCCCATTTTGGAAGACAGAGGCCTGGTAAGCATTTAAGCTCTAGAAGAATAATTAGCTGACGTAAATTACTACCTGGCATAACTTTAAAATGGTGGAGCAGGGCTGGGAGGGCTCGGTGGTGGAGCAGGGCTGGGAGGGCTCGGTGGCTCTTGCAGAGAACCGGGTTAGGCTCCAAGCACCCACAAGAGAAGGCTCACATCCTCGAGTCACTCCAGGATAGAGGATCTGATTGCTTCTCACCTACTGGGCAACTGCATCCATGTAGTGTACATAATTCTTACAGGTGTGCGCGCACACACACACACACACGGACATAGAATAAAGACATTTTTAAACAATATAAACATACACAAAGTCATTTCTCTTACTCACTTTTGTAATAGTCTTTAATATGGCAACACGGTCTGCTGGGGGTGGCAAACCCACAAAGAGTGTTTTGTCCAGCCGGCCGGGGCGCAGAATAGCAGGGTCAATGATATCTAGAGAAGAGAGAAAAACAGATATAAATTAAATTGAATGGCCTTTTTTCTTTAAAAAATGTAAATTAGTAAAAGACAGGAAAAATTCTTTTTGAAAAAACAAAACAAAACAACAACAACAACAAAAACAAACTAAAAACAAAACAAAAAAACAAACTAAAAATTGTGGTCAATTGGGTATTACTGAAGTAAAATGCTCTGGGGCTGGGAATTGGTTTAGGTGGTAAAGTGTTTACAATGCAGCCACTGGGACAAAGTTCAAATCCCCAGAAGTCCCATGAAAAGCAAAGTATGGCAGCAAGTGCCTATGAGACAGATCAGGGCTGCGAGGGCAGAGGTAAGATCCCTAGGGCTTGCTGGTCAGCCAGTCTAGCCAGAGTGAGTTCCTGGTTCAGTGAGGGATCCTGTGTCAAAAAACAAGGTGAAGATTGAGGAAGATGATGCCTGTTGACCTTCACATCCAACACGCACACCCACATGCAGGTCTCACACACACACCCCTCCTACACAAATCAAAGCTACGCTTAGCAAATACATCCGTGTACCGACAACAAAACTCTCATCCCGCCTGTGCTCCGCAGCTGCTCTCCTTCCAGGACCCTCCATCTGAGGTACTACGTCTGCCCCAATAGTGCTTCTCTCAGTGGTGCCTTCCCTGCCCTTTATCCATGAATCTGTTGGAATTTCCCAAGAGCACCTAAGCCCCCCTGAATCTTCTCACAGAAACTATCTTGTGTTCGTTCCTCTGTGTCCCTGGCTTAGGAGCGAGGGCCCCGTGCTGAGCGTCATACTGCCTTAACACCGAGGCTCACTATAAAACTTTCTGACTTCACCAAGAACCCGTTGTAAGCCACACTTTTTCAACAGTTTTTATACCAAGACAGAGATGTGAGAAGTACCAATGACTAACACTGCCATTTACACAGGCAAAGCGTGAAGCACACGTATGCACACACCATTCACATGCACATAAACATACACATTGTGTCCACTTACATTTAAGTCTTTGTTACGGGGCCCTCATGCATGTGCTCTACTACTAAGTAAATATCCCGGCCTTCCTTTAGCTTCCATTCACAGCCCGGCTCATGGCAGGTTTTCTCAGTTCCTCACCTGAGAATATTCTGAAATGCATGTCTGATGGAGAGTCTTTTCAGCTTTTGAGAAGTATTATACCATTTCTCTCTGGCCTTTATTGTCTTTTGATAAAAATCTGCTATCATTTCACTTTCTTAGTGCAGATATATACATACAGGTAAAAACTAACACATTAAAACCACACGTGTGTGTGTGTGTGTGTGTGTGTGTGTGTGTGTGTTGGGCTTTGTAGCTCAGTTATTGATACAGTGCTTATTTAGTATGTTTGAGACCCTGGTTCAACTCCCAGCACTGCAAAAAAATTCTTAGTTAAAAAATAAACTAGGCAGAAAATTATTATAGACAGCAACACAAGTCACATGATATAATGAAATACAACAGCCCAAGAGTCATGAGTCCAACTGAAGAAGACCCAGACAATGTGTCTGTAAACATGTGCAGTAAACTGACACTGCAGGCTAAGTTATAAGGGGATGAGTGAGATTCAAGAGAGCAGAGGACAAAGCACAAGTGCACGAGTGGCCAAGCACAGGTAAACTAAGGTTCAACATCACTCAACACAGGCCATACTCAGTGCAGAACGTTAAACAAAACACTATGCTTTACAACCGAGAACAAAAACCTGGAGAACAGAGAACTTTAAGACGACTGACATTCGAGGGTAAGAAAGCTCTCAGGAAGGGTAGTGTGGGTATGGATGAAATAGTAGGTATCATGGCGGTGGGCAGTTCTATAGTAACACCAGCCAGACAACTGAGAAATCCACTCGAGGAGCCAAGGGAGGACTCCATCTCTGTAATCACAGTACTTAAAGAGGCCAAGGCAGAAATATGTACATACCAGGCCTTCCAGGGTTACTGTGTGATTCTATCTCAAAAAGAGAAAACAAACCCAAAACATGCTAAGATACCATAGTGACAGAGCTGGGGAGATGACTCCATGGTTAAAAGCTCTTGATGCTCTTCCAAAGCACTCAGTTTGTATCCCAATATCCATGTTAGGTGACTGACTGACAAGCGCCTATTACTCTGGCTCCTAAGAACTTGATGTCTCTTGGCTAGCAGACAGTTATCAAATATCATGATACTCTATCTTAGAAAGTTTGGGTTGCGGGGAGGGCAAAGGATTAAAGATATGAACAAAAACTAGAGTAAAACAGAGAAGCTAGCGTGAGCACCTGTGAAGTCCGTCGGCTTTTATGCAAATCCAGCACAGAAAGCTTCAGCTCGAAGGCAATTTTTAAACCGTAGGCCAGTAACAGGACATGGCACAAAATCTTTTAAAATTTCTGGAATGACGAGGAGAGTTCCTTGTTTCCATGAACTTTAGAGAAATCATACTACATAATTTCTGAGACTACTTTTATGGTCAGAAGTATATATTAAGCCAGGCATGGTGGACCATGGCTAGAATACCAGTACTCAGGAAGCTGAGTAGGAAGACAGACATCTCAAGGCCAATGTATCTAACAATATCCTGTGTCTAAAAAGAGACAAGCCAGAAACAAAGATGAGTGTGGTACACGTATTCTCTGACAAGAAGACAACTTTATTAGAATTGTTCTAATTTGCTCTCTATTGCTGTGGTAAACGTCAATACTAAAAAAATCAGCAAATGCGACGTGGGGGAGAAAAGTATTTACTAGGCTTACATGTAATACCCTAATGGCTTGCTCACCGGCTCATATCCAACCAGCTTTCTCTTCTTTTAAAGATTTATTGATTTTTATCTTGTGTGACATATGAGGGTTTTGCCTGCATGTACAGGTGTCTACTGTTTAGCTACGTTGCCTAGAGACCAAAAGAGGTCAAACAATCCCTGGAACTGGAGTTAAAGATGGTGGTGAGCAGAAGTGGGCACTGGGAACTGACCTTGAGTCTTCTGCAAGAGCATCAAATACCTTTAACCTCTATCACCTCTCCAGCCCTCGGCTAGCTTTCTCATGCAGCCTTTAGTGAGTTGGGCCCTCTCATATCACTTAACACTCAAGGTTCTCTCTTAAGGACACAGCCAAAGGCTGTCTGAACCGAGCAGCTAATTATTCAAATGAAGTTCCAACCTCCTGGGTGAGTATAGGTTGTGCCAAACTGACGACAAACCAACCACCAGAAAAGTCAATAGAGAGACACCATTTCATGAAATATGTTAGAAGATTTATTATTTTATGTGTACAGTGTTTTGTCTAGCAGTATGTCTGTGCATCACATGCTTGCAGTGGATTCCCTGGAACAAACAGTTGTGTGCTGCCTTGTGGGTTCTGTGAATTGAACACGGGTCCTATGGGAGAGCAGCGAGTGTACTTAGCTGCTGAGCCATCTTTCAAACCTCAACAGTTTAGATGCAGCATTAATGAGACCCGTCTTAGGTTTAAATTCACTTTATAAATGCATTTGTGTAATGTTCTTCTTCCTTACCTGGTCTATTAGTGGCAGCCAAAATAAAAACTTGCTGGCGTGTTTCTAAACCATCCATTTCTGTCAGCAGCTGATTCACCACACGGACACTAGCACCTGTCTAAAGAAAGAAAATCGAGTTCCTTCACCTTCAACATAAGGAAAGCGTCCATTTTTCCTCTACACAACTAAACACATTTCCTCTCTTGAATGAAAGCCTCTGTCCAAGAAAGATCACAGTGACTGAGCTGCAGCATGAACCCAGAAGTCCCAGGGTCCCAGAGGCTGGGGCAAGAATACCAGTATAGGGTCAATTTGAGCAACAAGGGGGGAGTGCGGAGGTGGCGAGGGGGGACAAGCTTGGAAGTGGAAGAGATGGGGAAAAGGAAAGCGGGCAGGTAGCAGATGGGCACCAATGACTACTTGTTAAAGAGTCACTGTCACTATAGACAGACACTGTGCAAATGTGATCCTCAGTCATTCCCCAGTCAGAATGAGAAAAACTGAAGCTTAGCAGAGAGGTTATCTGTATAAATTATATGGTTCTGAATTATTTAACAGCTACCATGAACCTAGTTGCCATTTGGGCAACTCTAGATTCAGCTTCCAAGCTCTAGATTTCTGCCACGGTCGAGTATCCAATATCTCTCAATGCAATACATAAAGGGACATTGAGTCCCTAAGTTTATCTTTTCTTGAAGCAAATGGTACAAGTATGGCTATTCAGAACTAAACCTAAGTGAACGGGTTAGGAAGAAGGTACAGGGATACAGAGATATGGAAACATGGAAATAAAACACAGACAATGAAGGAAATGAGAAAGTGCTGCTATGGGCTTTTTACTATAAATTGACTTTCTTTGTTTACTATAAATCTATATAAAGCTACAGCAATGTGCTTTAACCCACGGAATCTTTTAATGGATGCACTTGCAGAGCCCGGTTATCACTCTTGGGTGACACAGCACTAATAATTAAGGACAACAACAAACTCATAATCCAGACTCAGGAACATTATGAGTTATTGGATTTAGTCAGGTACTGGCTGTGCACACCTTTACTCCCAGTACTTGGGAAGCAGAGATAGGTGGATCTCTGTGAGTTCAAGATCAGTCTGGTCTACACAGTGAGTTCCAGGAAAGGGAAGGCTACACAAAGAAACCCTGTCTTGAAAAGAAAGAAAAAGAAAAAGATTACTAGTTTCAGAAAGAAACTGAGAGGCTAGAGGGATGACTCACTTGCTGCACAAAATAAATTTTGTTAATGAAATTGACAAAAAAAAAAAAGTTGGCATTATCCTTGCAATGGTGACTTGTTTACACAGCTAGAAATAAAGTCCTCAGGATAGCATAGCCATCCTTGTAAGTACAGCAAAAGGCTAAGCTATCCGAGATTATGAGTGATTAAAATGGTAACATGATGGGGCACACAGTGGTGTTAGTGTCAGCAACTTGCAAGCAGGGTCACCAGGAGAAAGGGATTTTAACTTTTCCATAAATGTGACTTATACAAACTTTATAAGCATGCATTCGTATGTAACTAGAAAAAAAGCTCTGATACTTACTTCTCGGTCTGATCTCCGGGGGCATAAGGCATCCACCTCATCAAAGAATATCACGCAGGGCGCCGAGTTCTTGGCTCGCTGAAAAACCTGTCGCACAGCGCGCTCACTCTCCCCGACATACTAAACACACAGAGAGCAGACAGAATGCAGACAATGTTCAATCTTGGGTAGAATACACAGTGACCGTCAAAATAGTTTTACACCATGCAGGTCCTATGCATTTATATACTCAGGAACGTTAAGCAATAATTTTTAGAGGTCATAAGTTTGAGAGAGCGCAAGTGAATGGTTAGATGGAGAAAAATAAAGGGAACAAATGTTGCAATCACAATTTAATTAAAAGAGTAATGAAAAATTGAAGTCATATAGATGTCAGGATTTCTGAAAGTGCTAAACCGTATGCAACTGCTAATAATGCTAAATCATTTTGACCTATAGAAATAACCAATTGTACTGGACACGGTGGTATACTCCTAATATCTCAGTATTTGGGAGGTTTTGAGACAGAATAATCACCAGTTTCAAGTACATAGCAAAGCCCTGTCTTAAAAAAACACAGACAGCCAATTAAATATTTAATCAAATCAGCTGTTTTTGATTTTGTTTTCTGACAAAATGAATTAGTTTAAAAAAAATTCTGGGGTTGGAGAGATGGCTCAGTGGTTAAGAGCACACTGACTGCTCTTCCAGAGGTCCTGAGTTCAAATCTCAGGAACCACATGGTGGCTCACAACCATCTGTAATGGGATCTGATGCCCTCTTCTGGTGTGGCTGAAGACAGCTACGGTGAACTTATAAATAGTAAATCAATTAATCTTAAAGAAAAAAAAAATCCCATAATTCTATCGTAGTCTAAACCCAATTTCCTATTTCTCAAGTAATAAAATAACCAGGAGAAATTGGTACACATCCAACAGTATTATTAAAATATACAAATCAAATTGATATCTACTCCCATGCATAAACAAACAAACACTCTTGCTAAAATGGGAAAAAACATTTTTACACAGCAACAGCGGAGTCCGGGTGAATGTGTAAGGCATCTCATAGTCATAATGGCTTATTCCATGCAAAACTCTAAATTTAAATAAAAACATTAAGTTCAGGCAATCCATACATAGCTATCCATAAGTGGCAATAGATCAGACTGAGTAATTAGGCACTTTATAGGTAAGGACAAGGTCTTCCTCTTTGGCCACACATAAAATAGCTTGAGTAGTGCAGCAATGTCCAGCATACACAAGGCCAAGAGTCATTATAAAAAAGAAAAGGTTTTACAACTAACACTTTTGGGATGGGGAGATAAACAGCTTGCTGTGCAAGCATGAGGATCTGAGTTCAATTCCCAGGACCCACATAAAAAAGACAAAAACCAAATATGTAGTGGCTAGAATTTATAACCCCAACCGTGAGAGAGAGATAAAGGAAGATCCTTGGGGTTTGCTGATCAGCCAATCCTGACCAATCAGCAAGCTCCAGTCTACTCAGAGGCCCTGTTGCAATAAAACAAGGTAGACAGAACCCGAGGATCATCACCAAAGGTATTTTTCTGGTCTCCCCCCACACCTATGCACCCTCCAATACATACAACACAAACATACTCTACTACTATTAGATATTCACTCTTCTCATTTATTTATCTTGTGTATGTCCAGGGAGGCACGCCAGAGCTGAGACAGCTCAGATGATAAGTGCCTGCACACAAGCATGAGAGCTCAAGTTCAATTCCTGGAACCCACTGACAGAGCTGGGCACTAGGGAAGCAGAGCAGGCATGTTCCTAGAGTTCACTGTCCAGCAGTGCAGTCTCACAAGACCTAGGTCACAGTAAGAGACCCTATCTCAAAACACAAGGTGGACAGGTTCTGAAGAATACCCTGCAAGGTAGACCCCTAACTTCCATACACAAGTGCATCTGTGCACATGCATTAGTGTACACACGTACACACACGTACACACACACACACACACAAATCATACTTCACACGCTGTTCAATACATTTGAAGTGTCTGACAAATAGCAGAGAACACAGTTCAATAACTGTAAGAAATCATTTCTATTTTAAAGCACAAGTTCATAGTTTAATAGATTTCCTCAAGAAAGCATTACAAACCCTGTATGTCATAGCAAGCTCAATCTTCAACTCTATAACAGAGGTTTTGTCAAAATGTCACAACTGTCCAAAGATGTGAGAGCAGAGTCCTATAATTAGAATCGGCACATTTTATTTTAATTAAAATAATGGCTTATGCCACGTAACTTACCATATTTAATAATTCAGGGCCTTTGACAGATATAAAATTTAGTCCAGACTCATTTGCCACAGCCTAGTCAGAAGAAATAAAAAGACGTAAAACAAATAGGAAAAAACCCTTTTGTACTACACACACACTTACGTTGGATGGTCATACATTAAAAGAAACGTGGCAGGTATACACCTTTACTCATAGCAATCAGAGGCAGAAGCAGGCACACCTCTGAGAGTTCAAGGTCATTCTGCTCTAACACAAGCTCTAGTCAACTGAACTGAGGTCCCACCTAAATAAAGAAAAGCACTTTAGATGGTGATTGCAAGTTTAAGTTGTGAGATGAATGCTCACACTCTACTAATGGCACAAACCTTTAGAAAGCCACCTTAATATCCTTTTAAAATGTGCATTCTATTTATGGAAAAATGATTTAGGACTATTCTAATAAAATTACTGGTAAATATGAGACTATATAATGTAATTGGATTTTTGTTTGTTTACTTGGTTGGTTTGAGACAAAGGTTTCATGTGGTCTAGGCTAGCATCAAATTCATTGTGTAGCAGAGGATAACCTTAAACTATTGATCCTCCTGCCTCTAGCTCCCAAAGTACTGGGGTTATAGGCATGTACGACCATATCTATATCACCATATAAACTATAAAACAGCTCTATGGCAAACTACAATTACACTCCATTAAAAATGTGAAAACTTTTCTTACCTCTACCTATGTGTGCATGTGTAGGTGTGCACGTGCATTACAGCACTCTTGTGGAGGAGTTTGTTCTTTTCTTCCACAGTGTGGGTCCTGGGAGTGAACTCAGGCCATGAGGCTTGGTGGTAAATGCCTTACCCTGCTCACTGGCCATCTCTTTAGCCCAACGTATCAAAAATATTGTATTCGGGGCTGGAGAGAAGGCTCAGTGGTAAAAGCACTGCTGCTTTTCCAGAGGACCTGGGTTTCCCAGCACCCAAATGACAGTTGGTACAACACTCTGCAAAACTCCCGTTCCAGGGATTTTGTTGCTGTCTTTTTGGCTCTCTGGGCCCCAGGAATGCATATTGTACAACTGATGTTGAAAATAAAAATATTATATTCAGGAACTAATGCTAAGCAAGAAAAGTGTGTTTAAAGACCTTTTATTTGAAGCCAGGTATAATAATACACACTTATAATCCCAGCACTCAGGAGGCTAAGATAGAAGGATGATCTGAAAGCGTCTGAGGTCAGCCTGCATACATGAGTTCCAGATCAACCTAGAATACAGAGGAGGACACTATTCCCTGAAATTAAAATAAAGTTTTACATTTCTGGAATGTATACATATTATTATTGTTATGATTTAGATTATGAAACATGTCCCAGAGGTTTGTATGGTTAAAGGTCTGAGTTTCTGCTGACAGTTTTGAGAAGAAATTGGATCCTAAGAGATTTGACCTAAACGACAGATTAATTGACACATTAACAATTTGATCTCCTACGATGTGCCTAGTCCTCCTGGAACTTGATATGCCAAGGTGGGTTGATATCCATGGGAGGCCTCCCTTTTTCTCAGAAGAAAGGGAGGGCAGGAGGAAGGGAAGGAAGAGGGAAGGATTGTGAGGACAGAAGAAAAGGAAGCTATGACTGGAATATAAAGTAAATAAATTAAATTAATAAAAATAATAATTCAATCTCCTGGAGTGGTAGTAGTACATGCCTTTAATCTGGGAGGCAAAGGCAGGCAGATCTCTGTATGAGAACAGCTTGCTTCCAGAAGGGAGTTCCAGGATAGCCAAGGTTACACAGAGAAACCTTGTCTGGTGGGATTCGATCTCATGACTGAGAGGTAGTGGGATGTTTGAGAATGAAAGTCATTAGGGGCACATTCTGGAAAGACTTACCTTGTCCCCACTCTCTTTCTAGCTATTCCTCTCTCTGCTTCCTAAGTGCCACATGGTGAGCTACTTTTCTCTGTTACCCTTCTGACATGGTACCCTCCCCACAGGCATAGAAACACAGTTCTATGCCTGTTTCTGGACTAAAGTCTCAGAAATCATGAGCCTTCACATGTCTGTATTTGAACACACCACCAAAGCTCATTAACAAGTTACCTTGCATATATTATATCTTGATATGCATAAAAGAAAGACATCTGGGACTGATTACCAAACACAACAGTGGTAGCACAAAGCAGTAGCAGAATAGAAATGGTTTTCCCTTTTGCTCATCTATATTTTCTATTACAGAAAGTTTCTTTCATGTATCATAAAGAACATAGGAGAGAATACTCAATAATAAAACAAAAGCAACGAAGGAGATCAGCTGCAAGCTAAAGTGAGATAACAATACTCGGACAACGGGAAGGTCAGAACGACTGAGCCAGAGCACTGTAATTCACAAATGTTGCAGCTCTGAGAAACACAAGAGGCTTTTTGTCTTTGGGGGACAGGACCCTTTGATTCCTTCTTTCTAAGGAATGAGAGTGACACAATCAATTAAAACCATTTTGTTCTAAAGGACAATGTAGAAAATTTTATTGCAAAAATCCATTTTGCTAAAATGGATTTCTAACCAAGTGTATACCAGGATCTACTTCGTGATGTTACTTAGACCTTCACGATCCTACTGAAGGCAAGAACTGCAGCCCGTACCTTTGCCAGCAGCGTTTTCCCACACCCAGGAGGTCCGGCTAGGAGGACACCAGCTGGGGCCACCAAACCAAGAGCCCTGAACTGCTCTGGGTTTCGAACAGGTGCCTAGAAGAAACAATGGCAGCTGTGATCACTGCAGACGCTCACTTTACGCTGAATGTGCAAACGTATTCATCTCTACAGTCAGCCTTGACCACAAAGCCTAAATGACGGTGGCTGGTCAATTCCTGCTTTAGACTCAGGTAACACAGTACATGGCGACAAACAGGAAAGGCTCTCTCTTTTCTTTTACCTTTCTTTTTTGGAGACATGGTCACACTATAGATTCTAGTTAGGCTTCATCTCAATGTGTAGACCAGGCTGGCCTCAAGTCAAAGATCTGCCTCTGTCTCCTAAGAACGAAGGTTAGAGGTATGTACTACCACATCAAGCCAGACACCGTTCTTGAGGAACTTATACATACATGTAAATTATGAGAACATTTATCATTAAAATGTGCATGCCAATGTATAGCCAGATAGAGGACAATCTCCGGCCCTTGCCTTCCACCTTCCATGAGGTAGGGTCTCTTGCTTTTTCTGTTGTGTATACCAAGCAGGCTGGCCCACAAGCTTCCGGGGACCCTTGCTGTCTCTGCCTCCCGTCACCAGCTTGGGAGTGTTGTAGTTACAGACATTCACTACTGCATCTGGTTTAACATGGCTTCTGGGGACACAAACTCCATTGAACTATTCTCTTCCCAGGACAAGATAAACTATTTCAATATATTAAAGTCAAGTTTTATAAAATCAACCAAATTTCTAAGTTATGAAAGTCCAGGTGACAACTTTCTCAGGGAAACCAATTAGGGACAACAGAAGCAACAAGCCCTAGACATGGTTAAAAGCCACACGTGCTTGCTCTCTGCAACCCTAGTGTGCTTTTCACATTTGGTAGTGCATACCTCCTAAATGGAGCACAACTCAATTAAAATGGTCAGTAAGCAGAAAAGTCAAAGTAAACTAAAATCAATCCAAAGTTTCACAGGCATAGAAACTGCCTTCACCCTGTTGACTATGACCAAGAAGGTGGTTTTCACATATACTGGCCTTGAATGAAACCTGAATTTGTTTTTCTTGAACTCACGACGTAGTAACCAAACACAACCATAATGAGGAGTAGGAGACATCTCAATGGAGTGACACCTCACTGCTGAGACAGGTTAAGACTTAAAAAGATGACAAACTGAAGCTGAATCTCCTATTACAATATTTGAACTGGATCTCAGTAACGTTATATTTTAAATCATACATTTGGGGGCTGTAGAGATGGCCCAATGGTTGAATACTTACTGCTCTTGCAGAGAACCTAGATTCATTTCCCAGCACCCACAAAAAGTGGTTCTCAATAATCTACAATACCAATTTCAAAGGAGTGATGCCTTCAGACCTCTGCCAGTACCAGACATGCACATGGTACACACACATACATGCAGGAAAAACACCATACACATAAATAAAAAGTCTAAATCTTTTAATGACATAAAAAATTAGACACGCATGAGATTTTCTCTTCGATGTTAACTCACGAGCGATGCCAATGGCCCTGAGAGCTGGTACACTTACCAATATTGCCATGGTGAGCTCCTCTCTGATATCTTCCAGGGCACCGACATCAGCCCATGTCACATTAGGGACAGTTACAAAGCCTTCCCTTTTGGCAGAAGGCTGGACTTCTGATAGAGCAACAATGAAATCATTTAATTCAAGGCACAGTCCTTGCATCTGCTCCTCTGAGATGGGATCTTGGTCTCTTAGCAACCCCAACAGCCTTTGCAATTCATCCTTTAAAGATAACAGTTAAAGGAAAACAATGTGAACCACAAAGTTACATGTAATTTAAATAAGTATTCCAAGATTCCCTAAATTATAGTGAATTTAATGAACTAAGCATTATAATAATTTGAGTCTACACAAGATATATTTCTTTCTGAGAAGATCGTATATTTGGTGAAATAAAGAAAAATCAATTATAATCAAGACATATAAAAATAATTTCTAGTCGGTATTAGTGGCCAATGCCACTCAGTCACCTACAGCTAACATATAAGTTTGAGGCCAGCATGGTCAGAGACAGAGAGGGGTGGTGAGGAGGACAGATTGATTTGATACAAAATATATCTCTAAATTTTAAAGCTAGGGTTAGATAATGCAGACATAGGCAGTTGGCCAATATCCACTTCATCAATTCCATTTCATTTCTAAAAACTCATAAGCAGCTGACTTAAGATGAAGGTATTCTGGCAACAATGTAAATTTATTTTAAGTTTTTGTAATACTTTATCAACCAAATCCACAGTGGGGAACCTTCCTAGTTCAATGAATAGTGAAATTAAAAAGCAGAGTTCTTGCTTTGTGAAGAACATGAAGGTACAGAAACACACACACACACACACACACACACACACACACACTCACTCACACACACACTCACTCACACACACACTCCCTCCCGCCCCTCCCCAAGTCAGGGTTTCTCCACGTATCCCTGGCTGTCCTGTCCTCAATCTGTAGACCAAGCTGGCTCTGAGCTTACAGAGACGCACCTGCCTCTGCCTCCTGAGGATCAGAGGCTCGCACCACCACCTGGCAACATTTCCTTAATTCATGTGGATATGTGTTCTGCCTACATGTATGTGTGTGTTCCATACGTGTGTCTGATGCCTGAAGAAGCTAGAATAGGATGTTGAATCGTCAAGGACTAAAGTTATAGACAGTTGAGAATTGCCATGTGGGATGCTGGAATTTGTACCCAGATCCTCTGGAATTACCAGCAGCCAATGCTCTTACCAGTGAGCCATTTCTCCAGTCCATTTTATATCTTTAATCATTCTGAAACCAACATGTATATCTATAGACAGATATTTGCTTTCTGCTAGGAAAGTTAATACTAGTAACAAATATTAAAAATGAAATAACCTGTACTGGACTCAGACAAATTATGAAGCTAGGTAAGATTATGCAGCAAACTGCTGCCATTAAAACTGCCATAACAAAACCAAAGAGATGGTTAGCACTGCCTGTGATTCCAGAGGACCCAGGTTCAATTCCCAGCACCCACATGGCAACTCACAACTGTGTGTAACTCCAATTCCAACAGATCTATCTAATTCTGGCTTCCTCAGACAGCAGGCATGCATGTAGAGCACAGACATACACTCAGGCAAACACTAATACACATAAAATAAATCTAACAATCAAAAACAATAGCATACCTGTGAATGTATTATTATTTGAGAAATTCTGATATTTATAGAGCTCTCTTTTATTTCTCCTTACGGTCTCTCTCTAAGATGTTTAAATGCAGAGCCTGGTTTTTCATTGTATCTAGCACTTAGAAGAATTCCTAATAGATATTTATTAATAAAAACAAGCCAAACTTGGATTAATGCAAGCCCCATATTTAAGCTCAGTTCATATAAAAGTTAAATTGAATAAATAAGTTTTAAAACACAGCTCTAGGGCTAGAGAATTGGTTCAGTGTTTGAGAGTTCTTACTGCTCTCATGGAGGACCTGGGATTGATTCCTAGCACACACAAGTAACTCACAACCAGCTGTAAATCCAGTCCCAGGGAACAGAAGCTCCCTTCTGACTTCCATGGGCAATGGAACACATGCCTGCACATATACATGTAAAGGTAAAACACTCAAACATATAAAATAATAAAATCTAAGAGAAAAAGGAGATACAGCTCTGCTTAGTAGACTCAGGTGAATCTCATAATGCATCACGCACTCACATGAAGTTTATACCACTTGCCAGTCTGTGCATGAAGATACAGTCATCTAACTGAAAATTGGGAAATTTAAGTATTTCTAGGAATCCTGTAAGACTATATCTTTACAGATTAAAAAATTTGAGATTGAATTTTTGAATCAACCAATCATCAACTCAGGTCAAAATTCTGCATCATTGCCATGACGGCTCATGCCCATAATATGTTAGAAGTTGAAGCTTTAAGTTAGTCAAAGCTATGGTTAAAAAACAAACAAAACAAAGAAAAAACCCTCTACCTCAAAATAAACAAAAAGAGAAAAAGAAAATTAATGACAGATTCAAATAAGGAAAAAAACCCAACTGATTTAGAACAAAAGACCTGGATTTGGTACTGGCTTTGCAAGGCAGACAGCAGGCAGGTGTGGGAAAGTACAACTTAAGTGTCTCTGACCACACAAGGAAACCTCCGACCCAGATCACATAAAGCTCTTACGACTTACCAGCTTCCCCAGAGTCACATGAGTGCCAATGCCTTGGCAGGAGCTGCGGACGCTCTGTGGAAGGACTAAATGTGCCTGTGTTCCTGGCATGAGCACAAGGTAAGAGAGAAAGAACTGAGGAGCACCTACCTGTGTTTCAGAAGGGGGCTCTGCTCCCAGGCTTCTCCCCTGCTCTCCGTCAGAGGGCAAACCCCCAGTCTCAGGCTCTGTCCTCTGCTGCTCCTGCCGTCTCATCAAGACCCTGTGCACCGCACACACGGCTGCCTCTCGACAAAGAGCCATCAGGTCAGCACCAACAAAGCCTGGTGTCAGGTGTGCTAAATGAGAAAAATTAAAGGTTTCTGGAAGTCTCAGTTTTCGGCACAAAGTTTGGAGAATTCTGCAGAAAAGACAGTTTAAAAAAAATTCAGACTCTATGACTGTTAGTAAAAGTAAATTCCTACCTATATTTACTGAAAGCTTATACATTAATCCATACTGATGGTATCATAATGAATGCTACATAAGATGAAACAAATCACTCAATAAATGCTCATTACTACAACTCCATGCCCAACTCTCTTTATTCCAGAAAAGCTTATACTAACAATCTGTTTATTGGGAACCATGCTATGCACTATAAAGACTATAAGCACAGGTCTGTTTGTTTCTTTTATCCACTTTTAAGTGTTTTGCACTATCATAGAGGAAAGAGCTTATGGGGATATACTTACAGAGCAAATAAAATATGCAGGTACCAGAAAGAGAAACCACACTCAACCCATACTTCATACTATGTAGCACTAAAAGCTTGCCCTCCCCCTCAAGACCACCGCAACGGGGTCTTAGTATGTAGTCCTTGCTGGCCTGCAACTTGGTATGTAGAGCAGGCTGACCTTGAACTCAGACTGCCTCGGCCATCCAAAAACTGGAATCGATGTCATGTCCCATCATGTCCAGCTCCACAGGTTATCTTTACAAGTATATTACTCCTTATACAAAAGGAAGGTTTCACAGTGATATTTATCTTAGTACTTCAAACATCCAACATTGGATTTTGAGGCAGGGTCTCATGCAACTCAAGGTGGTTTCAAACTCTCTATGCAGTGGAGGATGGCCTGGAACTCTTGATCTTCCTGCCTCTACCTACCAAGCACTAGGATTACAGATCTGTGTCCTCATCTTACATTAGGATAGCTACTGTTCCAATTTTCATCATTTCCTGTAAAATGTACATTCTGGCCTAGAACTAGCTCAGACTAGGCTCAAACTTACAGGTGTCTGCCTGCTCCCTTCCGATTGCTATACTCTTAACCATTCATTTACTGAAGCATTCATGTCTACAGTATAAATTAATAAGTATGTGATTATCTGTGATTGTATCACAATTTATGAAGAAAGAGGATGAATGGAAAGTATAAACAACCCAGTAGAAGACACAAAATAAAAACAACTCTTCTTCCCAAAGAGCTATAATTATGAGAAGCAAAGTCATTTGCTTGCTGGAACACCAAAGAAGCAAAGGCTGGGAACAGGAGTATTAAAGTGTGGGGCCAGAAGCACAGCACAGAACCTAAAGCAGAAACGTCGGCTGGAAACCTGAATAATACAGTAAGAGCACGTGGGCATGTGCTCCACTCTTTCAACCAGAACACCACGAGTGTACTCTCTGAAGAAACCAAGTCAGGAAGCAAAGCTCGACGTCTGGCTCAATGTCTGTGCATGTGTGCACAGTTTTCTTCAGCCTCCTTATTAGCCTGTCAGACAGACTTATACTATAGCACCACAGTACTGTCTGGAGATCCGTGACTGAAACTCCAAATAGACTCAACACAGACACATACTCGAATTTGATCTATGAAAAAAGTGAAAAGAAGGGACAGAAGAAGGAAAGGGAGGGGGAAGAAATGACAACAAGCCTAACCTTAGCTCAGTCAGACTGAACTACGTGTAAATACTGTTATTTTGCATTTGCCTTCCAGTTTCTCAGGGACATAACATAACACAGACCAAAACAAACAAACACACATACACACAGAAGGAGAAAAACAAACCTTCAGGAAATAAAAAAAATGTAGTTCAATGGTAAAGCACTTGCCTAGCATGTGGGAGGACCCGGGCTCTTATGCTAAGAACTACAATAAAATCCTGTAACAAAGTTAACAAAGAAAACACAAAGTTTAACAAGAGTGAAAAGTCCAGAAATAAGTCACCCGAGCTAGAGTTCGTGCGGACAGTGGGGCTGACAGTGGGCTGTGCCTTCACTTTTAACTGTGGCAGCCCCAGATGTCAGAAGGGCACGGTGTCCACAGCACCAGTCGCTTCCTCTCTTGAGAGTGCCTCTTTCCTGTCTAATAAACTGTCCCTACATTATCACAATTTATAGTCGTTGTTGCTGTTTTGTTTCTTAAAGAATGGCATAGAGATAAAGAGGGCTTTTGGGCACCAAAGAGCTTTCCTTTTACCCTTATACATCATTTCTCACTGCTGAAAAATAGATCTGGACAAATGAGCCAGAAAAAAAAAAAGATTCTATTAAAAGGAGAGTCTAAAAGGACAATACTACACTTCAGAGCTGGCAAGACAAACCTTCTCAGTGGACACAGAGGGAAAAAATGGAGCCTAGAGTGTGTTAGCCAGCCTTCTATCACTAGAGTGTGCTAGCCAGCCTTCTTCCACTCTGGTGAGACCTAAGACAAACAGCTAATAAAGAAAAAGGTGGATTTGGGCTCGGTTTTGCAGGCTCTGGAACATAACCAGATATTTACTTTTTTTTTTTTTTTTCCGGAGCTGGGGACTGAACCCAGGGCCTTGCGCTTCCTAGGTAAGCGCTCTACCACTGAGCTAAATCCCCAGCCCCAGATATTTACATTTTTTTTAGGCCTCTCACAGGGAGGGAGAGCTGCATATCATATGTGGTCCGGCAAACTTGCTCTCTTCACAACTAGAGAGTAAAAGACGGCAAAAAAGGAGGTGAGGCCACCAGGGTCCCTTCATCCCATTAGAGGCCATTACCCCAAAGACTGGGAGACTTATCTCTAGGCCACATCTCCATAAGGTTCCACAAAACCTTCACCATAAGGTATTTTTGGGTGGTGTTTTGAAACAGCAACTACAACAAAAAAAGAAAATGTTTTTGAAATGTAACACTACCTTTAATCCAACAACCCTGCTTATATGCTTATATAAAGAAGTTCAAAGCTAGACAAGAAAAAGGAGAGGGAAATGATTTTATACACACACACACACACACACACACACACACACAGAGAGAGAGAGAGAGAGAGAGAGAGAGAGAGGGAGGGAGAGAGAGAGAGAGAACACAATGAAGAGGCAAGAGACAGAGAGAGAGATATCAAGTACATGGTATTTCTTAGCACTTATTTTCAATACTAACTCAAATACTGGTACACGAACAACATCGTTCTATAAGAACAAACCTTTCTCTGGATGCCTCATCTGGGATACCCAAGCAGACTTCTCGATCAAACCTTCCCGCACGTCTCAGAGCAGGATCCAATGAGTCTGGCCGGTTAGTAGCTCCAACAACTAGGACTCGGGCTGTAGCTGCCACGTTATTCAGATCTAAGAACAAGATGTAGAATGCAGAGAAGACATCTGGTATTTGAAGATAACAATGTGTACACAGTGATTTGAAAGGTGGAGAGAATTTGTGTAATCTTATATATATTTACAGGCATTTATTGTTGACATAATAAGTGTAACGATAAAGACTGCCTTTCTTATCGGTAATTCACAATCTACTGAGGAATATAAAGTGTATAAGGAAACACAGTGAAAGACACGGTTCAAAAAGTTTAATGACAATTAGGATAAACTATAATAGAGCAAGAGAGAAGACAGTGGCGGCTTCATGGGAGAAAGCACTCAGGAAAGTCTAAATGGCTTGTTAGCATGGTTTCTGCCAGCAGATGCAGAAGTTAGCCAAGTCCTACAGAGAGCAGCAGCATGAGTGAGAGGAGGCCCAGACAATGGCCTAGCAGTGGGGCCTGGGAAGACAGCAATGATGTTCTGCAGGCAAACCGGGAGGGGGTAAAGAACAGCCCAAATGCTGCAGAGATGGCTCCCAATTAATAGCACTGACTGCTCTTCCAGAGGTCCTGAGTTTAATTCCCAGCAATCACAAGGTGGCTCACAACTACCTGTAAAGGCAGCCAATGAACTCTTCTTGTTTCAAAAAAAAGTAAGAATTAAAAAAAAAAAAAAAAAAAAAGGAACAGCCAAGCCACTCTGGCTTTCTTTAGAAATAGATTTTTAGAAATGAATATTTCTAAATTTTTAAATTTAAATTTAAATTTTGTCTTTTCACAAATATTCTGTCAGCCTTATCTTTTGTAAATGTTCTGTCAGCTGAACTAGGGGACAGTCTAGGTTATACTGCCTCATAGTTTAACACAATATTCAAATGCTAAGTACAATGTAAATAATGGAGATACACACACACACACACAAACATACACACATGTATATTTATTTATTATCTGATTAGGAAGAACCTATGAAAAGCTTTTCTAGAATATAGGCCTCAAAAACATGTCAGAAAAAAGATAAAAACAAAGTAGCACAAGGCACTAGGGGAGAAATTCAGTAATAGCTAGCTTGCAGAGCTCGCACCAGGACTCAGGTTCAATCCCCTGCACAAAAGGTTAAATACAAGTAATTTACAACTGGGAGCCATAAGAATGGGGGGTAATGTTTTAAGACAGGCTTACTGTGTGACCAGGCAGGGCCTGAAATTCACTACATAACCCAGTGTAGCTACAACTCATGTCATTACCCTGTCCCAGCCTATGCATTTGGATAATTCATTACAGGAATATGACAGTACGACACGTGTGTGTGTGTGTGTGTGTGTGTGTGTGTGTGTGTGTCTTTCTCTCTGTCTCCCCCCCCCCCCCCGTTGTTGTTGCTGTTTTTGGTTTCCATGACATATTCTGGCTGGCCTCAAACTCTACTGGTAGGATTGTTTCCATATAATGGAAATGCTAAGTGTTAAATTTGCATAGTAAATTTAAAAAATATCATTAACAGTGAAAAAGAAGTAACCCAGCAGTTAAGAGCTCATATTATTAGTACAGAGGACCCTTCTTTGGTTTCAAATACCTAGGCCTAAAGGCTCAAAATGACCTGTAAACATGAGGGTCTTTGAAGGCCCTGTATTCACACACACACATATATACTTAAAATAACTTTTTTGTGGAAGGGAGATAGAGACAGGGATTCATTTTATAGCTCTGGCTGGCCTGGAGTTCACTATGTAGATCAGGCTAGACTTGAACTCACAGAGATCTGTCTACTTCTGCCTCCTGAGTGCTGGGATAAAAGGCATCAACTAGGCACAAGTAAAAATATTTTCTTAAAAGGTAAATATAAATGCACTAAAATGTCAACATTTCTTACACAAACATATCCTTAAAGGTCATCAGTAGGTACTATGCAACCCTGAAAAACATACACAGCAAAAGCAAATATGAGTACACACATTTAATTACTACAGAGTAGGGACACAGCTCAGGTAGAAAAGTGCTTGATATGCAAGTGTGAGGTCCTGAGTTTTAATCCCAGAACCCACATTAAAAAACAAACAAACAAACAAACAAACAAACAATGCATTCAGCATGGCAGATTTGTAAGCCCAGTGCTGGGGAAGTGCAGACAGGCAGATCCCTGGGGTTCACTGCTCAGCTAGCCTAGCCTATTTAGTATGTAAGCACCAAATCAATTCGATTAAGGGTGGCTTCTAAAGAATGCTATCTGAGATTGATCTCTGGCCTCCCTTCCCACATACACATGTATACACTCACACACAGGTACACCCACATACATACATACATACATACCTACAGTTCAATACAATTTGAAACGGATGGAAAATCTTTTACAGAACGATCCTATTTCATGAGAGTCACTGTTTAAGTGGCTTGCTCTCTCACGCGCGCGCACGCGCGCGCGCACACACACACACACACACACACGCACACGGCTCATTCTAAGAACTACATTATGTTAAAATGAGATCATTAGTTACCGTCCATGCAGGTTAGAAGCTGGGCCACGATCCTTCGTTCCATATCTTTTGAAGCAACTTCTCTTTTGGGGGTGATTGCATCAATTTCATCAATGAACACAATACATGGTGCGTTTGACTAGAAATAAAAATACCAAAACAATGTTATTGAAATATTAAAAAAACTATACAATAAATTCCCTATATTGGTGTATAACATTTATGTATTCTCTTTATTTTTAAAACTAAAAGGTTTAGTCACCAAAAGAATAACCATGAACGTGGCAGTTCACAATAATGCCTCTGATTGTTATCCGAGAACCAGATCCTTAAACAGAATTGATTGTGGTTCACGAAATAATCTTCTGAAGTTGTCCTGTAGTTAGACATATTTGCATGCACAGAAAATAAGCAGTAAATTTAAAAGTTCTCAACTCAGCACAGTAGCACACACTAAGAATTCTGGCCTTGGAGAGATCGCTGACTTCAAGGGTATCCTAGGCATTTCTAGTTCCAGATCAGACTGACAAGACAAGATCACCCTTCACAACACCAAATGAAAAAGTGTCAAACTAGAAAAACCCAAGTATGCTCAAATAGAAAAGTTTTTCTTTAACACAAAATCGTCTAAATATTTCATTCAGCTGTAAGGAGATCTTAAGCACCACAAGTTTTTTTGCATTTTGTTTTTTAAAATCTCTACAAAACTTACCATTTTGTCCGGTTTTAAGTATAATTCAGCGCCATTCCACGTTTTACACTACTGTGTAATCACCACCACCCACTTCCACAACTGTTCCCTTATTTTATACTGAAACTAGCAGTGACTTGTGTGTGTGTGTGTGCGCACGCGCACGCACACAAGTTTCACTGTATTAGTTAACACATAATCGGATCTTTGTGGGTGTTTTTCTGTTGTATCAGGTTTTAAAAATTCATGTTATTTAAAAAAATTTTAAAGTGTTTGAGTGTTTTGTCTATGTGTTTGCACAAAGTGGACACCTGGTACTAGCAAAGGAGAGAAAATTATGTGTGCCCCAGAACTGGAGCTAAAGACGGTTGTGACAATTGAGTGGATGCTGGATCCACACCTAGGGCTCCCCGAGAGCAATAGACGCCCCTGACCCCGAATTCTCTCTCCAGTCTCCAGACTCTTTTAATGTAAAAATAAACTACACACTAGAGTTTAGACAGAATATGTTAAAAAAAAAACAAAACTAAAGATTAATTAGCTACTTATAGTTAAGCTCACTGAGTCATAGAGAATAACGGTTGCTAGTGACCGGAGGAGGGTGGAATGGAGAATTCCTGTCTGTCAGCTACAGAGTTCATCTGGAGAAGATGCAAGAGGCCTAGAGGTGGGTGGTGGTAAGTGTAGGGCTGTTGAGATGTCTCGGCGGGTAAGGAGGGTGCTTGCTACTCAGGATGACCAGAGTGTGATCCCTGCTGTCCATGTGGTAGGAGAGAACAGATTCCCAGAAGTTGTACTCCCAACTTCTACATACACATGTGTTTACCTCTCCTCACACACATCATAAATAAATGCAGTAAATTTTTTTAAAAGTATTTAATGCTACTGAATGGTACTCCTTAAAATGGATAAAATGGGCAAAATAGTAGTTTGTGCTGGCAATTCCAGCACTAAGGCAGGAGGATTACTAGGAGTTTAAGGGCAACCTGGAATACAGACTGAGACTCTAACTCAAATTAACAAATGGCAACGAAGAGGCTAATATGCTTGCATGAGCATGCATGGGGAGACACACACAGACATAGACACAGACACAGACACAGACAGACAGACAGACAGACAGACAGACAGACAGACACACACACACACACACACGATAAAGTAAAAAACAAAAACCTAGGCTTACACTCTCAATCTTTCTTAGTTACTCCACAGTCAAAATAGTGACATTTATTGTGCACAGTCAGTTCAAAATGCCACCAAGTAACAGATACTTGGCCCAGCACTACCATCTTTCTCTGCCGATCTTCCTAATGACAATGCTTGCAAAGAACACCTATGACTGCTAGGTCAGTCACAAAATTAAAAGTGCAGAGCAATGGTCTCAGAAATAACCCCATTATTTTCTGTCAGTGACCTAGAAAACTCAGTGGGAAAGAGTAAGCGATGACAATCAGAACTTAGCAAAGGGACGGGTACCTATAGAAACATCTACCTTGCTGACACGGTCCCCTCGTCCACTTGGACTAGGGAGTGAGTGGCAGAAAACGCAGGTGTAAAACCACGTGCTTACCCACACCTGCATCAGGCACTGTTGTTACTCAGTACTGCATTACAGGGAGATGTGACACGAACTCATGACATAAATATGCCACTTTTCTTTGCATCCATGTTTGCCACTGTGTTTACCATGGATACAAACATTTCCACAGTGGTGTCCCCGCACCCAACCCCCCACAAACACACTCAGGCGCATACATGTGAGTGCTTGGCGCCCTGTTGGTGGAACTGTTGGAGGATTAGGAAGTGTTAAGTATTAAGGCCGTATTAGAGGAGGTGTGTCAACTGTGGCAAATTCTCAAGTATCAAAAGCCTGAGTCATTGTTAGCTCTCTCTACCTCATGCTTGCAGACTAAGATGAAGCTCTTGGCTCTGGCTCCAGAGCCAGGCTCATCTACCTGCTGCATGACGGGCATGAACTCTAACCCTCTGAAATTTTAAGCCCCAAGTAACCTGTTTTCTGTAAGCTGCCTTGGTCATGATGTCCTCTCACAGCCAGAGAAGAGTAACTAAGACACGGTAACTATCTGTACCACTTACATCCGTCTCTCAACCGTCCCGGTACCATCCGTGCCTTTCACTGTCAGCGTATATAACAAACCTAGATGCTAGCTGGCCTCTACTTCTCCCCATCTTAAAAGTACTCTTCTTTTTTTTTTTTTTTTTTTTTTTTTGGTTCTTTTTTTCGGAGCTGGGGACCGAACCCAGGGCCTTGCGCTTCCTAGGCAAGCGCTCTACCACTGAGCTAAATCCCCAACCCCAAAAGTACTCTTCTTGCTGGGCACAGTGACACAACACAGCATAGCATGCAGACTCATAAGCTTCAGGCCAGACTGATCCACAGTGTGTTCTAGACTAGCAATGGCTAAACAGAGACTTTCTTTCAAAACTTAATCAATGCTCTTATAATTTATATTATATGTGTATAGTTACTTACATTAATATTGCTGCTAAAATACATTTCAGCTTCAGGTAGTTACAATGGTTAGGCTTATGAGCAATTATATGCTTTAGATGCAAATAAAGACATAAAATTAAACCCAGTGTGGTGGTACACAACTGCAATTTCAACACTTGGGTAGAAAAGGAGGATCAGCAGTTCAAAGTCATCCTCAGTGACACGAGGAGTTTGAGTCCAGACGAGGTTACATAAAGCCCTGTCTGAAAGGAGTAAGGAAGGAAGGAAATGTGACACAAAAACTTTTCATCGCTTTTTAGTTTTAGTCACAGTGATGATTCGTGTCTGCTCAGGTGCAAACATCATGATTAACAGGATTCTTGCTATATACTAGACACAATGTTGAAGGTTTTAAAAGTTTTTTTTTTTTTTAAAGATTACACTGTAGCTGTCTTCAGATACACCAGAAGAGGGCATCGGATCTCTTTACAGATGGTTGTGAGCCACCATGTGGTTGCTGGGAATTGAACTCATGACCTCTGAAAGAGCAGTCGGGTGCTCTTAACCACTGAGCCATCTCTCCAGCTCCCATGTTGAAGGTTTTAAAGTAATTCCTTCAACTGGGCATGGTGACATATACCTATAATCACGACACTTGAAAGAGTGAGGTTAGAAGGTTGGTTGTCAGGAATTTAAGGCAGACTAGACGACATAGCAGCATACCATCTGAAAAAAAAAAATGAATCTTCTGATTTAAATGCTCAGTGACCCTATGAGAACTGGGTATTTTATCATCCCAGGTTACTGTTAAGAAATAGAAGGGAAAAGTTTCTTCTGATCACGTTATGTGCCGACATTTAACTGGTCCTCAACTTTCTCAATGAGAAGTTAGACATTTAACCACCATACTCTGCTGAAGATATAATTTTAATTGGATCCAAATATCCAGTTAAGGGCTGGAGAGATGGCTCAGTGGTTAAGAGCACTGACCGCTCTTCCAGAGGTCCTGAGTTCAATTCCCAGCAACCACATGGTGGCTCACAACCATCTGTAATAGGATCCAATGCCCTCTTCTGATATGTCTGAAGACAGCTACAGTGTACTCATATAAAATAAATAAATAATAAATAAATAAACCTTTAAAAAAATCCAGTTAAATTTTTTTTATAAATTTTGTAACAGAACCTACAGTCAGGTATAATTGCTCTCTCTCCGGTAAGAGAATTTTACTTTCACCCCTCTAATCATATAAACAGCATTTATCCTGAGTCTTACAGTGCTTGCATAATCCTAAGTATAATAATTCTTATGGTGTTTGCAAGTTGTTCAGTCAGACCTAAGCTGCAGAAACCAAGTAAATGAAGTATCTTCAGGGCAGTATGTTCTGACCTCTTAACTCTGGGGCAGCAGCCCACAGCTTGCCAGTACATGCCCGTCACCTGTACATTTGATTTCACACGAATCATTACATGGCCAAGAGTCTACACCATTAACTTCACTTTGAGTTTGTAGCACTTAGCATTTTTACAAAAGGAAGGTCAGTGAGCAGGATAAAGAACTCTACATCAGAAAAGCAGACTCTACTGAAAGCTTGCAGCGGGTGACAAGCTGGCATAAGCAATGGCTGACTCACCACGGCCTGGTCAAATAAATCCCTGAGCTTTTGCTCAGACTCTCCAGACACTCCCGACACGATCTCTGGGGCAGCCACTTTCAGAATCGGCAAGTCAAGCTCCTGTGCACAGAACAGAACAGAACAGACAAAGGCTACATGAGACGTACCTGCCCCGCACCCTTCCTACCCAATCCTCCCACCAAAATTAGGGAGGCTCTTTTTAAAGTTTTTAAAAAACATTTATTATTTACTGTGCATCCATTCATGTATGTGTGCAGGAATGTTTGTGCCACTGTTTACACACGGAGGTCAGAGGGCAACAGAAGTTGGTTCTCTCCTTCCACCTTGTCTGTTTCCTTTTTCAACAGCGGGTCACCAAGCACGGTGGGAAGCAACTGTACCCACTGAGCCATCTTTCTGGCCTCTACAATTTCCTAAGAAATTTCATCTCTGTACGTGAGCCCAATGACAAACACTACTCATAGTATGGAGAGATGGCTTAGCAGCTAAGAAGCACCTATGCAGAAGCTTAGGATGGTCCACAACGTCTGCGCCAGGGAATCCATGCTCTCTTCTGACTCAGTGGACACCAGACATGCACATGGCACATAGACATACACGAAGGCAAAATACTCACAAATATAATAATCTTTTTTAAAAAGCAAAGAAAAGGGGCTGGGGATTTAGCTCAGTGGTAGAGCGCTTACCTAGGAAGCACAAGGCCCTGGGTTCGGTCTCCAAAAAAAAAAAAAAAAAAAAGCAAAGAAAATCAGCTGAGTAGTAGTGGTGCACAACTTTGATCCCTCTCCACACTCGGGAGGCAGAGGCAGGCGGATCTGAGTCTGAGGCTAGCATAGTCTAAAGACTGAGTTTGATGACAGCCAGAGTTACAGAGTAACCCTGCCTCAAACAAATATACAAACATGTATGGATTTAGTCACCAATTGTAGTGGCTTACACCTGCAATATCAGCACTTTAGAGAATAAAGCTTTGAGTTCAAGGCTGGCTGGGCAAACAGTCTGAGACTGTGTCTTTAAAAGAAACCTAAAATGCAAATGTTGCCTTTATGGACTGTTATGTAGTGATCATAAAACAAATTTATTTTTAAAAAGACGAATCAAGGGCTGGAGAGATGGCTCAGTGGTTAAGAGCACTGACTGCTCTTCCAGAGGTCCTGAGTTCAATTCCCAGCAACCACATGGTGGCTCACAACCATCTGTAAAGAGATCCGATGCCCTCTTCTGGTGTGTCTAAAGACAGCTACAGTGTACTTATATACAATAAATGAATAAATCTTAAAAAAAAAAAAAAGAAAGAAAGAATGACCAGGATAAAAGAGAAGTAACTGCAATGTAAACTAAATGTTTATTTCTACAGTTAAGCTGTTTTGCTTTCCACCCAATTTTTGTCACAGACAAAATAACTGCAATTCATTAAACAACAGAACAAAGGCAGCACAAGCAGCAGCATGAGAAGGTGAATGGAGGAAAGTTGGGGCTGGAATGGCTCAGTCTGTACAATGAGCTTGGCCATGTGAGGGCCCAACTACGGGACTGATGTAAAAGCAAGCAGTGAGCTCCACATCTGTAGCCCTAGTCTGGGCAGGGTGAAGGATGGCCCCTGGAGTTTGCTAGATAGCAGGTCTAGCAAAATCAAGTGTGATATAGGTTCAAACAGAAACCCTGTCTCAAAATACAAAGATAATGAGGAAGATGATGGGGGAGGAAGAGAGGAAGAGGCAATCTCTTACTGATTAAATTTGCTTCCTAAAGAGACTAGGTCTAATTGATACAGACCAAAGAGAAAAACAAACAAACAAACAAATAAAAATGCAGCAGCAACTAGTCTCACCCCTGCTATCGCATGTGCAAGTAATGTCTTCCCACAGCCTGGTGGTCCATGCAGAAGAACTCCACGAGGGGGCACGACACCAAGGTGCTGGTACACCTCTGGATGACGCATGTGAATCAGCATCTTGCAGACTTCCTGTCAAGGAATAAGCAGAAAAGATGTCTTCCTCAGACCAAGAAACAAAGAGTCAAAGTAGAATGAAATGCCCCTACTTTTTGGAACACCAAAATATACTAGACCTAGACAGAGACTGACAGGCTTAGGCTTCGACTTGAGATGAACCCTAGCGTTGTATACTATGTAAACAACTTCTGTGACATCGCCATGCTTCTTTCCTAAGCTACAAAAATATCTCTCATAAAATACTACAAAAAGTAACATGCAACTGTAAGAGAAGACACGAGGAAGCTGCCATGGTCATTGTGAACGTCATTATGGTTAGTACCATCAGAACACTGTAACTTACAAGCACGTACTTTGAATACACTGGAACTAAAGGTGTGAAGACAGGAAGCTTCATTTTTCCCTCGATACCGTAAAGGTCAGGTTTGCTCCCCTCATCTCCCCACTCTTTTTTCCTATACTTTCTTCACATTAAAAACCAGAGGACTGGAGAGTGGCCCAGGGGTGCAGAGGACTGGCTGCTCTTGCAGAGAATCTGGGTTCATTTCCTAACATCTACATGGTGGCTCACAACCATCTGCTAAGACCAATTCCAGGGAACCTAACAACCCTTTTTAACCTCTGAGGGTAGCAGGCAACGGGCACACAAACATACATGCAAGCAGAGCACCTATAGACAGAATATTTGCTTTGCTAGTGTAAATGTTTAACAATATATGCATTCCGTGGAATGAGCTGGCACTAACTTTTAATGTCGCATCATTGCCTCCGACATCTTCAAACTTCACACTGGAAATCTGCAACTCTGTACTCTTCGCTTTAGCTGTTAAAGAACAAGAGGTAAAAAGATTAGTGTTTCCATGCAAACACAGAACTAAAACACCATCAGGTAAAACAAGTTTTTCAACGCACAGACTTCTCAGACAAAACAACTCAAAATAGTGACCCTGCTCTCGAAGCAAACACGCGTCTGCTACCCACAGCTCACCTCTCTTTTGCAGAATAGCTTCTATCTCTCCATCCGCTTCTTGAAGACCCTCTGTCTTTCTTTTGTTTCCTTTGCCTTTTGCCCTACTTTTCCTTTTCTTGTCACTTTCCAGAAGAGAAGAATCTTTTAAATTCTGGGGAGAAAATACAAAACAGTGCTAGCAGAGGGTTTTCAAAGGCAGCTCCATCCAGCTGTGCTATAGCCCTGCTCACTGGTCAGTCTCCTTCTCAAGGAAGCTGCCTTCCTTAGAAACCTGAAGCTTCAGTTGTCTGAGAACTTCTTCCTCAGCTCTAGCAGTCAATCTCGTCTAAGAGACTCAGGGCACACAAACATCAGGTTCTTACCAGTTGTGATGCTCTTGATACTTGAATCCTTACAGCTTAAAGCAAAGTGGGAATGGCCCACTAATAATGTAAAAGGAAAACCTGTAACCCCAACACTTTGGAGTTAAAACAGAACAATCAGAAGTTAAGGGCATTTTAGCTACATGACAATTTCAAAGTTAGATTATGCTACAAAAGACCCTATTTCAAAACCCAAAATTAAAACAAATAGGGCTCAGTCTGTAAGGTATCACAGCATTATGAGGTCTGAATTCAGACCCTCCCCACCCACATGTAAAGGCTGTGTGCCATGGGGCGGGTCTGTATGCCAGTGTGAAGAGAGGGGTCCTACAGCGTGCTGGTCAGCCAGCACGGCGGGCGCAGAAAACCCCACATAGTGAGATATTTTGAGATCCCAGACATCCCTTTCTCCATGTGTTTTAGGTTTATTCTGCTGCTGCTGCCGCGGTTGTTCTTACAGGGCTTCTCTGGGCAGCCCTGGCTATCCTGTAATTCACTCTGAAACCAGGGTAGCCTTGAAACTCATGCATGAGTCACCACTGACCAGCTGACTTTTCTTTCTCAAAAAAAAAGCAGAGAGCAATTGAGAAAGACATGACATTGATCTCTGGCATGGTACCCACACATGCATTTGCAAATGGAACATGCTTGCACTCACGCACTTAGTAAAGAATTTGCCAAATCAAGCCTTGGCGCTTAGAAACTAATTATAGCAGCACTATTCAGGGGAAATACATCACAGGCCATGGGTATTTTATATATTCTAAATATATTTTAATATGTACACCCCACTGCACACTAGTAATATACACACTGAAGTGCAGAGAATAAAAATGCCTTGTATAATCTCTTTGCTTGGGTGTGAACTGCTGAACCAGAGCCTTATATATTCTAAGCACTAAATGAACCACTGAGCCACAGTCATCAACAAATAAATATATTTTAATTAACACATCCCAAACACTCTCCTTTCAACACAGTTAATAAATAAAGTTGCTAATGAGCAGAGGTATGATCTCAGCTCATCAGGAGGCAGAAGTAGGACTGCCTCAAATATAAGGCCAGGAGCTTAGTCTACAGGACAAGTTCCAAGGCAACCAGCAGCGTGTCTACAAACAAGGTGCTAATAAGATTTTTTTTTTTTGAGACAAGGTTGTAGCTGACAATTTTGGATTTTTGTTTTCTTTGAAGAACAGAAATATTACGGCAATCTGTTTTTGTTTTAATGCTAGGTGTGGAACACTGGACTGCCTCAGTTTGTCCAGAGCAGCTGACTATGACTTGCCTCATGCTCTAACAGGGGTGTGGTTCTGCCAGCAGCAGTGTTTGAGATAGTGTGACATTTGGAATTCTGGGTACTTTCCAGAGATCATATAAATCCTGGGGCCCCTGAGAGGCGCTGGGGTTGCTGGCTGTTTGCTGTTGGTTGTGGTGTGTTAAGTAGTTCTGTGCAAAGAAGAAATTAAGTATCCTGATAGCAAAGATCAGACTTGCCCCAAGAAACAGCTGCCCCTAATCTGCAAAAAACAGTCTAATGATAAAGCCCCCTTTCCTTTCTATCCCTTTTCCTTCTATCTAGTGTTAGGAGATTGAAAGGGTGGAAGAAAGAAGAACCCACGAAGTAGCCAAAAAAAAAAAAAAAGAGAGAGAGAGAGAAAAGACAGCTACAAGGCTTCTCTGTGCAGCCTGTGCAGCTGTAGACTAGGTTGGCCTCGAACTCTGACAGATCTGGCTGCCTCACTTCCAAGTGCTGGGATTAAAGGTATTTACCACCACTGCTTTTAATTTTTAATTTGTGCTTTTAACTAAATCTTCACATGCCAAAATAAACTAAAAACTTAAAGCACATTCCAATTTGGACACAAAATTATCAGGAGTAATAAATACTTAAATTTTGCAAATTTTATACTTGAAAAAGTTGATTCCCTACATCTAATTGTTTCAAATATATTTTGAGGATTTCCAAAAACCAAGTATTGAACTTACATTTCAATGAAAAAGTCAGTTCCTTAGTTGCACTAGCCATAGTCCAAGTGCTATGAAACCACAGGAGAGCCCTAAAGGACACCCGATGTACAGTTAGGTTACATTAGTATAAAGCCTCATTTGCATGGGTATGAATTTATTTTAAAATAATCAGCTAAGAGAGATAACTAATGTGTTCATTTTGTGATACCATACTACGCTATACACACTGCATATGTATGTGTTTAGGACTGTATTCATGTTCTTATGTATATGTATGGGTGTAGAGACCAAAGGTCAACATCCAGTGTCTTCTTCAGTTGTTTCCCACCTTTTTACTTTATTTTTTGAGGCAGGATCTCTCTATGTAGACCTGACTGTCTGGCAACTCTCTACATGGGCCATGTTAGCCTTGACCTCACAGAAACCCACCGGCTTCTGCCTCCTCAGGGCAGAAATTAAAGACAGACATGTGCCAACTACTGAACCTCACCCTACCTTATTTTCTGATACAGGATCTCTCAATAAGCCTGTAGTTGGCCCATCTGGTTAGATCAGCTGGCCAACAAACCCAAGAATCCTTCCTGTCTCTATTCCCCAGCGCTGGGTATACAGACATGTGGTATTGTGCCAAGCTTTTATATGGATGGTAGGAATTGAACTCAGGTCTCTATGCTTGCACGATAAGCACTTTACTAACTGAGCCATTTCCCAAGTTCCATTTTTTAACCTGAGACAGGGTCTCATATAGCTCAAGACAGCTGTAGACTTGTTATACAGAAGTAGGTAACCTTGAGCCCACTAAGCCTTTGCCTCTATACTGTAATCTCACGTATAGAGATTACAGTTTTGCAGGAAACACCTACCTTCAATTTTAAAAGGATTTTAAAAACAAAACTGTCTTTAAAGGTATTTGTATATTCTACACATTTTACTTCTTTTTTTAATAAGTTTTTTTTAAAAGATTTATTTATCATATATAGGTACACTGTAGCTGTCTTCAGACACACCAGCAGAGGGAATCAGATCCCATTACAGATGGTTGTGAGTCATCATGTGGTTGCTGAGATTTGAACTCAGGACCTCTAGAAGAGCAGTCAGTGCTCTTAACTGCTGAGCCATCTCTCCAGCACCCACATTTATTATTCTGAACTGGACACAAACTATCTTGCTGTTTTAGCAGTTTCCTTCTTCAAGAACTGAATCTATTAATTCTATCCCCAAAGAGGACAGTTCTTCACGAGGACAGTTCTTAAAGAGGACAGTTCTTAAGTCACTGTGTCCACAAGTTCATCCGCACTACACATTCAGCACTGTGCTGGGCAACTTCATGCAGGAACACATTACTCAACAAAACACAGTCCTCGCTCTCCTGGAGCTCACACTCTAGTGAAGGAAAACAGTGAGCTGTGAGATAGAGAAACAACCCAAGAAGCTGGGTGGCCAAGAGAACATGAAGGTGAGAGAAGACCTAGGAAAGCAGCAGGCACACCAACCACACTGCAACTTCCCAAGGTGTGAAACGGTCTCTAAAAGGATTACACAAGAAAGGGATGTAAAGGAGTCTGGAGAAAGTGTTCTAGCTAGAAAGCTCAGGCCGTAAGATCCTGTTGGGGGGTCCGGGGTTGGGGGGCAAGCAGAGATAGACTAGCTGGCTTGCTTAGTGTTGTAGATGTAGCAAGAACTTGCTGTCAGTGAGAGAGAGAGAGAGAGAGAGAGAGAGAGAGAGAGAGAGAGAGAGAGAGAGTGTGTGTGTGTGTGTGTGTGTGTGTGTGTGTGTGTGTGTGTGTGTGTGTGTGTGTAGAAAATGACACCAAGAAACAGGATAACAAAATCATACAGGGCTTTGCGGACTTTTGATGTGAAACTGAATGAAGCCACTAAAGGGTTGAAGTATTTGAATGGTATTGTGGTTTGGGTATGAAGTACCCCGCAGCTCATATGCGGAAGACTGGTCCCCAGGTGAGAACTGGATTGTGAGGGTATAGCTTCGTCAATGGACTGATCCACTTATGAGTTCATAGCTAAGTTATTAGGAGGTGAATCAAACTAGCAGAAAAGGGTCACTGCAGAGTGGTAGATGTCACTGAAACAAATCCTGGAACTGTGGTCCCTTCTTATCACTGCCTCCTGGTTTGTTGAGGTGAGTAGCTCTGCTCTACAATGCTCTTTTCACCATGCTGTTACACCTCTCAGGGCAAGAAGCAACACTAAGTCAGCCAAATAGGTCTTTAAACTTTCTCAGGCATGTCCCACTGCCTGTCAAGTCTGACACAAATGGAGTGATCCAACAAGTCAGGAAAAGTATCCACATGTGAAAAATGCAGTATAGGAACAAGATGCAGAGCACACTTGGAAATCTATCAACAGGAAGGCCATAAAGATGCGGGACTACAGTGATAACGACAGAAGTAGTCAAGAGTGATGACGTTGTCTGTATTTCCAAGTATTTGTGATGCTTTAAAAACAGAGTACAGCACCCACTTGATACTACATTCAGTGAAAAGACTGCACTCTACTCCAACTACACGGAACTCTCACTAAAAATACCTGAATCCCAGGATCCTGCTTTTTACAGTTGCTTTGGTCATCTGACAGGTCCAAGGGAAGACTTTCTTTCTGTCCACCTGGGGTTTTGTCAATAAACCATCCTCCCTCAGGTTCTCGGGCAGGGGTCTTCAATGGCATGGAGTCTGTTTTAGAAGACAGCAATGGTGATGAAGTGGCGTCTTCTCTCTGTTCCAACTTTGGAGTGGTTGAAACAGAATCAGAGTTTCCTTTCCGATACAAAGAGAGCAGGGAACTGTTCATGTGATTTGCTGACTGACAGAAACATGATTTCAGTAAGTTACTCAAGTATTAAAGCTCCAGTACCTAAACCAAAAGGCTTTGTGTATTTTGCTTGAAACAACTTCTCTCACAACATTTATATTCAGAATACACAGGTTGCCGGCTAGATAACTCCCTAACAAACGCTTACTATCGGAAACTACTATAACCACTCTTGGCTAACAGAGAACCAAACCAACCAACAATTGGTGGTCAAATAAAACAAAGAGGTATGGAAATGAACTGGCACTGGATCAAATATAATGGAGTACTGTAATCACTTTGTCAGTAACTCAGGATCTCATTTACCCGGGAGGAAGACTAAGAAGCTACCTGTAAGTAACCTGGTGCATCTCTGATGTACCTGTTAGTTAGGCCTGCCATTAGTAACACTGCCTCGCTGGCAGGAAGTATGGCCATTCCTCCTTTTCTGTCTTTGAAACAGAGACTCATTACACAGGACTGGCTGGCCTAGAACTCAGACATCTGCCTGCTTCTGCCTCCCAAGTGCTGATCTGAGGTTTGTTATTATTATCTCCCTTAACATTCTAATCTGCCTTTCGCTTTGGCCATTTGCTTCATATAGCTGATTTATAACTACTGGAAGAAGATTAAATCATCAATGGTGTGTACAGGAAGCATTCAACTATGTACTGATATAGACAGACACAATCCTTTATTCTATTTTTGGCTTTTTTTTTCCCCTAAAAGAGGATCTTAAAGAGTAAGAAAAAAATTGGGGCTGGGGAGATGGCTCAGCAGTTAAGAACACTGGCTTCTCTTACAGAAAACTGAAGCTCAATTCCTAGGCCCCACATGGTAGCTCCCAACCCCAGTTCAAGGGTATGCCCTCATCTGCCCTCAGGCACCAGATGTGCATACTGCACATATATACACGCACGTAAAATAGTGATACACATAAAATAAAGATAAATAAATATTTTAAACAGCAAGGAATTGGGGAGGTCCTGAGTTCAATTCCCAGCAACCACATGGTGGCTCACAACCATTTGTAATGGGATCTGATGCCCTCTTCTGGTGTGTCTGAAGACAGCGACAGTGTATTCACATACATAAAATAAATAAAAAAGAAAGAAATCAAAGTGGCCTCACTGGATGTTTGTCTTACCTGTGGATCTGGGTAATCTTCCATGTTTGAATCATCATCAGAATAGCTTTCAGTGTACCTCAGAAAGAGAGAGACAAAAGAATGAAAAAAAAGTTTTGAAGTTCTTTCTCTAATAACCTGAAAAATTACTATACCAAGAAGTCAATATATTAAGGTAAAACGCTAGCTAGGAGCCCAAGGTCTGAGAGCTGGAGAGACACCGCAACAGTTACTACAACTCACTGCTCTTACAGAAGAGCGTATTTGGTTCCTATCACATGACCTCTAACTCCAGCTCTCTAGGTATTTGATGACCTCTTCTTGCCTCCTTGAGGACCCACACTCATACAGTATTCACTATCACAGGCACACTCACTCCTATAAATAATTAAAACAAAAAAAGGTAAAGCCCTCAGGTAGTGGATTGCTCAACCATCATCAGAGACTCGCCTTCCTACGTGAGATGGGAATCTGTGCGCTTCGAGGCTTTGGAGCACTCAGTTTCGAACGCACTGTCTTCAGCAAATCCTCCCTCAAGACTCAGCAACGAAGACAGAAGAGGAGGCAGAGACTCAGGAGCCAGAGGCAGTGGATGGCTCCAAAGAAACAGTGTCTTCCAGACACAACAGACTGATGCACACATGCACTCAGAGGCTGTGGCAGCATGCACAAGACCAGACCAAACCCCAGCACTAAAATGGGGAAGTGAACAAGAGCCATTAATTCCAAAGGGTAACTACTAGGAAAGAGAAAACCACTTCTCCCTTTGGAAAAAAAATGTTCTCCACTGGTCTGCCACTGGGTAGATTAACACACTCCAGAGAAAGCCCCATGTCTGGGACTAGTCAGGTGGCTAACAACACAAAAGGAACTCCAAGGGTTCTTTGTAGTTTTTTTTTTTTTTTTGGTCTGATTAGTTTTTTGTTTTGATTTTCATTTTATGTTTGGGAGGGAGGAAGAAAAGGAACATAAAGCGGTGGTAAAGTAGGAGGTGCCCACTTCAGCAGCACATACACTAAAGCTGGAACGATACAGAGAAGATCAGCATGGCCCCGTACAAGGATGACACGCAAATTCGTGAAGCTTTCCATATTAAAAACAAAAACAAAAAACAAGAAGTAGGGAGAATCTAGGAAAAACTGGAGAAGGGAAAAAACATGATCAAAATATATTGCATTAAAGTTTTTTAAATTAAAAAACAAAACAAATAGTAAAAATGAGAAAAAAAGGGGGTATTATCATCAAAGAATTTAGAATTTAAAAATCTATTTTAAACAGCCATGCATGGTTGTGTAAGCCTTTGTTCCTAGCACTTAGAAAGCAGAGGAAGGCTGATCTCTGCAGGTTGACGCCACCCTGATCTACATAGAGTTCAAGGATAGCCAGAACTACACAGTGAGACACAGAGAGATGCTGCCTCAAAACTAAACTAGGAATCCATTTTAACCAGCTAGAACCTGTGCTTAATGCCTCTAAGTGTCAGCTTTCTTACCTACCAAATAAAAAGGAATATCTCACTGAATATTTTGTGGTTTTTTAAAGTGTATATGTGTTCTGCCTAAATGCATGCATGAGTACCATGTGTGTGCGGAGTACCAAGAGGCCATGTGGGTGTGGATACCTTGGAACTAAAGTTACAGACAGCTGAAGGCCCCATGTAAGTTCTGGGATCAAATCTGCTTCCTCTGGAAGGACTGAGCTATCACTCCAGCTCTAGAAATGTTTTCTTCTCTTTTTTCTTTTTTTAAAGATTTATTTATTTTGTGTATATACGTACACTGTTCTTCAGACACAGCAGAAGAGGGCATCAGATTTCATTACAGGTGGTTGTGAGCCACCATGTGGTTGCTGGGAATTGAACTCAGGACCTCTGGAAGAGCAGCCAGTGCTCTTAACCACTGAGCCATCTCTCCAGCCCCATGTTTTCACTTAACACGAGTGTTTCACCATAACATATTTAAACATTTAATATACATGGTATCATATAAAAGCAAAGGATGAGAAAGGTGAGACAACTGCATTTGGCAACACAACACAGCACAGAAGGTCAGCACCACATGACATAAAGCTCACAGTAAAGCTCTACACCATACTAAGGGACCTAAGGAGGAGCGAGAAAGACTGACATCTTCGGGGTTGGGGATTTAGCTCAGTGGTAGAGCGCTTGCCTAGCAAGCGCAAGGCCCTGGGTTCGGTCCCCAACTCCGAAAAAAAAGAAAAAAAAGAAAAAAAAAAAAAAAAAAAAAAAAGACTGACATCTTCACTCACTTCCTCACATGCCCGATGGGGTTTGTGAAACAGAAATGACCACTCAAGTTACTGACGGCACAGTCAAAATGCTTTAGGGAATACAGAGCCATCAACATGGAGGAAACAATGTAAGGCAAGAAATGCTCAGCACAGCTGCACAGCTGGCCAAGAAGAACCACCGACCTCTCTGAGTGTTCGTGAGTGTGCGTGAGTGTGCGTGCGTGAGACCTCAGGAGCGGCACTCTGCAATACTTACTCATCATCTTCATCTTGTCTTGCTCTTTTTGCCAGATGTCCATCTTCTAGTTCTTTAAGATTCTTATGTTCTTTCTCACTACTAATTATGTTAAACACTGAAACAAGGAAACAATACCATGCCAAGAGTTAAAATAATTGTTTCTCTGTCTGTTGACAATTATGCTCAAACAGTGAAAGACTCACCTTTTTCCACCTGGATTCTAAAAGCATTTCTTTTTCTTCGACCATAATCTACACTGGGGAAAGAAAAAATTTTAGCAGTTTTTACAAATATTTTTTCACTAAATATTATTAGTTATATTGGCAAACTGTCATGTGCTACTCTGAGACCAAAATGGGGCACTTTGTCTCAGACTCAAGACAGGGTCTTCTAACACTGGCTGGTTTTGTCTTTGCTAAGGAATCCATCTGCTTCCAGAATGCTGGGATTAACTGGTTCTACAGTCCAATTACACTGACTTTTTTTGTTTTGTTTTCGATATTTGAGACAATGGTGCTTAGTAGTTCAGGCTGAAGAAATAAGTTTCATAGATGCAAGAAACAAAGCTGTAAGAACGAAGTTCTGGTAATACAGGAGAAAGGTCTTGGTGAGACCTTGGTCAGAGTGACCAGGCTTAATGGAAACTAGCCAAAACAAAAACAACTGTTTCCTCTATCCCTCCCTGAGGTAGATTCCAAGAACAACGGCAAGATGTCATCCTGACCCTGCCGGACCACCCAGTTCATGCCCCCTCTAAGGGACATGCCAACTTAACCCTTTCCCAGTGATTCTCCAAGGCCAGGTACAGGGCTGGATGAGGAAAGTGACTAACTGAGCCAAGAACAGCCCATTGAGCAGGCCAGCCAATACCTGACCAGATCCTTTGTCCTGTGCACCACCAATAAGAAAAGGCCAGCTAACCCTGTTGCTGAAGTCTGCCCTCTGTAAGGAATAAAAGTTGTGTGCTTTTTAGGTTTGGGGTTGCCTCTCCCTGCATGGATGAGCAACCCCACGTACATGGATTAAAAACCTTATACCCTCTTGCTATTGCAGTGGTCACATTGTCAATCTGTGCTCTGTGGGTTGCGCTCCTGAGCTACTATGGGGTCTTACAACAAGGCTAGACTCAATCTCAAGATTCCAAGGAAGTACTGAGATTATAAGTATAGGCCACTAGGTCCAGCTGAAACTGATATTTTAGAAGAAAATGGGTCAGCTAATTTCTTAAATATTCCTTATCTAGATTTAGCTCACATTTCTTCATTATTAAATTCAAGTTTAAACGTTTATTTGTATGCTAAAGATAAGATACTTGGGACTAAGAAGATGGCTCAGTAGGTAAGAGTGCTTGCTGTACAAGTGTGAGGACCTGAGTCAGACTCTCAAAGACAGATACACGGAGACAAAGTAGTGACTGAATTCCCAGAAACTGGCAGGCCAGGTAGTGTTGGAAAGATGCCTCAGGTTGACAGCACTGTCTGCTCTTCCACAGGGCCTGGGTTCAAATTCTAGCATCCAAATGGCAGTTCACAACTATCTATCCAGTTCCAGGAGATCTGACATCACACATGTAGTACAAAGACATGCACTAAATATACACAAGTACACATAAACACATAAGATACCCTTAAAAGACAAAACCAAGGCCACATGTGGTGGTGTACACTTTTAATCCTATCACTCAGGAGGCAGAGGGCAGATGGCAGATGGCTGAGTTTGAGGACAGCCTGATCTACAGAGTGTTCCAGGACAGTAAGAACTACACAGAGAAACTGTGTGTGTGTGTGTGTGTGTGTGTGTGTGTATGTGTTTGGGGGTGCTGGGGGTGGGATAGACACAGTATGGGATAGGATAAGACGTGGGGGGGGGGGCTGACACAAGACAAATAAACCAAAAAAAAAGCTCGACTCAAACAAGGCAGAGGAGTGCCAAGATGTGTGCAGACAACACATGTGAACATGGACACAGAGAAAAAAAAAACAAAACAGGTACTTAGTTATTTTAAATGGAGACCATGAAGCTGTGACACCATTATTAAGCAGTCATACTCAAGTGGAAAAAAACACAACATTCAAGACAAGTAAGTAAAGGTAAGAATAATTTACAGCTGGCAAGGCCCACCAGCGTGAAGTCACACTCCGAGTCACTCCCCTACCTCTCTTAAAAGGCAAGCTTATTCAGCCAAGATTGGCCTCTGACTTGCTATCAACCTGAATTCCTGCTGTCAGCCCCTGGACACTGGAATTAGGGGCATTCACCATCAGCCTCATCTTTTTTTATAGCTGGGATGTTGTAGAGAGGACCTAGGGCTTTGTTTATCCTGAACAATCACTTCCCCAACTAAACGACATTACCAGCCCAAGAATAGTTCTTTCCTAGAGTGTGCTTAGTTAACTCAGTCAAGCCTGACAGAACACACCTGCAATCCCTGCAGTCTGGAAGCTGAGGCAGGAGAACTGAGTTTGAAGACCTTGCCTTACAAAGAAAAGATGAACTAGAAATGACTAAATAAAACATAAAACAGTGACAAGTATAACAAACAGAAGGCAGTGAGATGGTGCAGCAGATACAGCTGTTTGCCATGTAAGCCCAACCACCTGAATCTGATCTCTGAAACCCATGTAAAGGCGGAAGGAGACAACTCCAAAGTTGTCCTCTGACTTCCACATGCATGATTCGGTAGATGTACACGTGCACACTTGTATGCATACACAGAGTACACTCGTGGTTTACAAAGCTGTCTTGGCTTAGAGGTTTTGAGACTCTGTAACTGGATCCACATTATTAACTAAGAGTATGATAAAAAGTATCAGACTTCTACTGAGAACAATCATCACTCAAGAAGTGTCTGTCCAAACGCCAAGGATACATAATCATTCTCAGGCCCCTAGCCTTAGGGTTTTACTGCTGTGAACAGACACCATGACCAAAGGCAAGTCTTATAAGGGACAACATTTAATTGGGGCTGGCTTACAGGTTCAGAGGTTCAGTCTATTATCATCAAGGCAGGAGTATGGCAGCATCCAGTCAGATGTGGGGCTGGAGGAGCTGAGAGTTCTACATCTTGCTCTGAAGGCTGCTAGCAGAATACTAAACTCCAGGCAGTTGATATGAGGGTCTTAAAGCCCACACCCACAGTGACACACCTACTCCAACAAGGCCACACCTCCAAATAGTGCCACTCCCTGAGCCAAACATATACAAACCATCACACCCTACAAGGCTAAAACACAAAAATGGTGTTTTTAAACCTATAATCACTTTTGATTCTAGGAATGGCAAAGGCTGGGTATAGCACAAACTATACCCCAAATAAGAATAATTATTTATGATGGTTCACACTACATTCTGAAGAGTAATCGTTTTACAGGGTCAGATTAATTCCTTCAAAGGCTGACAAAGACAATTTCAGACCCTTATGGAGGAAGAATTTAAATAATGATCAACTACTGACACCTTGATCGAAATTGTTTAATTAATCATATCTCTTACTCCACTGTCCTAAGGCTCCATTCAGTATCCTGAAGACAAACAGGGGCACTGGACCCTTCTGTCTGTTCCTCTTCCCAGTGTGCCAATTAAATCTCCTTTCTTTATTTCTCTCATTCCCCATCTTTATCTGGTGGACTAAGAAGAACCTAGCCTGCTGGGCTGCTAAAGCCAGGTTTTTGCCCTAAAACTCCAATTAAACAACTGTCAAAGTAAGACTAAACACAATGTCAAATCTAATTTTTTAAAGACCTAAGAATATATAGAGCATTAAAAATAAAACAAAACAAAAAAACAAAAACAAAAACATAGCATTTTGGGGCTAGTGCTCCATTTTGAATAATTTTAAAAGAATTGAACTTTTTAAGAATACCTTACAAATTGAGAGATTTTACTTGTTTTTATTCAACCTGAAATCTCCCTTCCTCAGTTTTCTAGGTGATAGGATAAGAGATGGCTACCAGGCTTGACTTACATTCATTCCTTGACCGAGTCTGAAAGTTGAACAAATGCTTGATTGCTTTAATTTTCTGATGAAACAGAAAAGTATTACAGCAGTAGCTCTACCTCCTGGCCAATCAAAAAGGTATTAAAGGATAAAAAGAAGCCATTTCTTGGGCTGGAGAGATGGCTCAGTGGTTAAGAGCACTGACTGCTCTTCCAGAGGTTCTGAGTTCAAATCTCAGCAACCACATGGTGGCTCACAGCCATCTGTAATGGGATCTGATGCCCTCTTCTGGTGTGTCTGAAGAAAGCAACAGAGTACTAATTAATATACATAAAATAAATCCTTAAAAAAAAAAAAAGAAGCCATTTTCTCTGCTAAAAGGAATCAACACTGTATATAATAAGTGAGAATAGATGTTTATATAACTGACTTAAGATCCACCATAAGATAATGCCAGCCACCACTGATATCAATTAAAAATTAAGGAAGATGGAATATTTATAAAGGTAAGCTTAAAAAAAAGTTAAAAAAAAAAGTAAAAAAAAGCAAGGATTTAAGAGTATACTTCTTTACCTGTACATTCTTTGCAAGTCGGATGCTAAGATTCCAGTGTCCACATATTTGCCACATCTATTACTACTGAGGTACTAAAAAATAAAATGACAATTAACTTAGACATTTCAACCAAGAAACCAGGAAACAAGAGGTTGTGTTACTCCAACACATACTTCAATATAAATTCTCCAGCAATAAAGTGTACCACAAAATAAAGAAGCCTATCATGAACAGAATTTTTTTTTTTTAATGCCACATCAGCCAGACCTGGGTAGCGCACACCTTTCATCCAAGCACTCGGGAGGCAAAGCAGTCAGATCTCTGTGAGTTTGAGGCAAGTTTGGTCTACAAAAAGAGTTTCAGGATAGCCAGAATCACGTGCAATAAACCATCTCTATCTAACTGAGAGGGGTGTTTGTGTAGTCTGTGAAGTGACTACTGGACCCCCAACACAATTGAACTTTTACGTTTTAATGACTGGATGGAAGGTGGTGTCAATTCCCAGCAACCACATGGCAGCTCACAACTGTCTATAACTCTAGTCCTAGAGGATCTGACACCCTCATGCAGACATACGTGCAGGCAAAACATCAAAGCATATAAAATAAAACGCTAATAAAATAAAAATACTGGGCTTGGGGATTTAGCTCAGTGGTAGAGCGCTTGCCTAGGAATCGCAAGGCCCTGGGTTCGGTCCCCAGCTCCGAAAAAAAAAGAACCAAAAAAATAAAATAAAATAAAATAAAATACTGTCAGTGTCAGAGCCTCCTGGGCCTCTGCAGTGTTTCACCCTCCTTGGCAGACCCTTCTGGGTCCCTTGCAGGGTTTGACCCCTGCTGAGCCCTGCTAATCCAAGTGGAAACCTTTTTTTCCTAACAGAGGAACAGTCTGGCTCGGTAAGGACACACCTGGGCGATGGTCAATTTGTTCAGGTCTTTTGTCTTCCCCGTCTTTTGTTTTTGGGACTTAGGCTGGTCTTCCTGGACTTCTCCCCAGTAAATTGGGGGCACAAATTCGGTCTTTTGTTACCGAAGACTTGAGCCGGGATTTCCCACCGTGCTTCCTAGATTTTTCCACCAGGTCAACTTGGGGTATATATTCGAAAAATAAAGCCAGAGTGGGCATTCTTTCTTAACACGAATAACCCGCGTGTGTGTTTTTTAATCCCGCAGGCTTACGCCCGGTTCTCGGTGCTGTATCGGTGTGGACATCGACAAAATACTTATTTTTTTTTTTAAGGCAAAATCTGGGGCTGGAGACAGCTACCAGTCACTGAGGAGCGGTAACTAGGAAGCTGGCTATAAAGAATTCAAGAGACCTTGTCTCAAAACAGTAACAAAAAGTAGGTGAGTACACCCTTTGGGTAAAGAACTCTACGGCTGGTTGGTGGTGGACCGTGACACCTTCATTCCCGAAACTAAGAAGGCCGAAGCCAGCCTGATCTACAGAGTGAGTTCCAGAACAGCCTGGGCAACACAGAGAAACCCTGACTCGTAAAGCAAAAAGAAAACAAAACCAAACAAATTTGGGTCACAAAGTACATATCTCATATTTAAAGGTGTTAGGTTGAATGAGGTCCAGTAGACAATATCGGAATAAGAAGAGTACGAAGGAAAAAAGGGAGACAGGAAGCACAAGGGATTGAGAACTTAAGAGAACTTTCGGACCCCAAAAGACCCAAGAGCGGCAGGTAAAGGAAAAACATGTGAAGTTGTTGAAACTCCAATTTGAAAAACTCTGCAACTCCACCAGTGAAAAATGGGAAACAAATACAAATGCCTTGCGGGGCGTGGTTGGTGAAGCCTGTAACCCAGCACTGAAGCAGAGGCAGATGGGTCTCTATGAATTCAAAACTAGTCTGGTCCACAGAGCGAGTTCCAGGCTAGGCAGGGCTACACAGGACGACGACGGAACAGAATCCAAGTCTCTCCTTCCCTTTAATTCGTATTGCTGACTGCTCCACTGAAGGCATCCATCACACAGTGCTCCCTAGTTATAAAAATAAGAAAAACACCGGCAAAGTATCCAGGCTCCTGGGCCTGTTTTACTGTTCCCTACGGTACCCGCAAACTCTGGAGAACGGCAATTAATGTTTGAATTATGGCACTGGAAGAAACCCCCCGTCCTCATGAAGAGGTCCGAATCCTGCTCTCGAAGGGGAAGATAGGCCGTTGTGGACCTCCACTGTGGAAACATCCACAGACCATGCGGGAACCTAGCGGCGGCCTGAGGCGCCAGGCCACTCAGCCACGCGAAAATGGAGTTGCAGTGTCCTCAGATACACACGCACCTGAATGACTCGTTGCTTCAGTTTCCTGTCTACGAAAACCGCGGGTCTGGGCTTCATGCTCCCACTGCCTGGCGCTGGTGTCTCACTTTACCGGGGAAGACTGCAGCAGCCTCCCTCTCCGCCGCACCGGAAGCTCCGCCCACGCGTGGTCCCGCGGCATCGGAAGTTCCTCCCGCAACTTCTGCTCAACACGAAAGCTCCGCGAGTAGGGAGGACCGCGCTGCTAAGGAATTCGGGAAGACCTGGAAGTGCGCGCGAGTTTCCAGTCTGGCTCCTTTTCAGGACTGCCCAGCAGTGCCTAAGTTGCTAGGCCCGCTTTGAAGACATTCAACTTTATTGGTTCCCAACTGAGCAAACGGACACGGACTTCATTCTTTGCGGCTGCGCAGACTCTCACAAGCAAGCAAACTTGATGCCAACCCAGGAAAAGCAGGAAAAAACTTATACTTTTAAGTATTCGGGAAACCGAGACAGGGATGATTGAGGAAGAGTTCAAAGGCAGCAGGTCCAACCAGTAAGATGCTGTCTCAAAACAAGAAAGTTTGGGAACCGCAGTGTGTTCGCGGTTTTTGTTTGTTTGTGTGTTCTGTTCTGAGAGAGAGTCTCACACTGTAAGCCCAGGATAGTGTAAAACTCAGTCTGCAGCCTAAGAACTTTTCCCCATAGGAACGTCTTCCCAGGAATATACAAGATTCATGACTTTGTTGCAGAAAATAATTTCAGGACAAACGTATATGAAGCAGAATTGGAATTTATTAAAAGATCGTTTTAACACTCTTAAGCACAGCAGTTAATAGAGAGGTGCTCAGAGAAAGAAGATAAAACCCAAATGTGAGTATGGGCTTCTTGGCCTTTTCAAGGGAGAATTGTGTGTAGGAGTTTTTTGCAACGGCTATACGTAGGAGCCTCTGGTTATTGGTGTTTGTTTTTAAGGGAAATTATTCAAAGAGTAATTTACAAGCTTTAAATGGTTGTTCAGAAAGTTGGATTTGGGTGGATGCGATGACGCACACTTTTAATCCCAGTGCTTAGGAGACAGAGGCAGAAAGATCTCTGAGTTTGAGGCCAGCATGGTCCACAGAGAAAGTTCTAAGAGATTTATGAGGGAGACATGCCGAAGATACTGTCAGTTACTTTCCTATGATAAAACGCATGACCAAGGCACATGTAGAAGGGTTTATTTGGGTCTCACGGTTCCAGAGGGATAGCTGTCCATTATGATGGTGTGAAGGTAGCAAGCAGCTAGGGCAGCAGCTGAGAGCATATATCTCTGAGCACAAACAGAAAGCCTTGAGCTAATTCAAGTGGATAGGAGTCTTTTGAAACCTCAAAGCCTGTTCTCAATGACATACTTGCTCTAGTAGGGCCACACCTGGTCCTCCCCAAATAGTCACAACTGGAAGCAAGGGTTCAAATGCCCAAGTCTGTGAGCAGCATCTATTCAAACAACACAGTAACCATGCCTGGCAGTCTTAAGTTTTCAGTTCTGGATATCAAACCCCAAAGTCTCATACATGATAGGCAATCACTCCACCAGTGAGCTACATCTAGTGAATTATATTCCTAGCTTCATTCTTCTTAATGCCAGAATGATATTCCATTGTATATGTATATATTTTAATCCATATCTTGGTGGGTGTCTGGGGTTGGTTCTGTAACTTGTCTGTTGTGGGAGTAGCGTTGTGATAAAATATGGGTATTGTAGGCCTCTCTTGTGTACTGACAACCATCCATTTGTATATGTGTGTGTGTGTGTGTGTGTGTGTGTGTGTGTGTGTGTGTGTAACCTAGATCATACAATAGCTCTAGTTTTAGGAATCTTCCTACTGTCTTTCATAGTATCCGTTTATAGCCCCACACATAGTATATAAAGGTTCCCTTCTTTCCAAACCCTTGCCAGCATTTGTTATTAATTATTTATTTTTTAATGATTGCCCTTCTGACTGGAGTGAGATGGACTCTCAGCAGAGTTATTCGCATCGGTGCACACAACACCGCTCTCAATAGCAGGTATATAATTTTACATTGCCACCAACAAGCATAAGAATTCCAACTGTTCAAGCTCAACACCTTGGCTCATTTTGTAATTCCGGCATTCAGGAGGCTGAGGCAACAGGATTGCTGCAAGTTTGAGGCTAGCCTTCGCTACTTAATGAGTCCCAGGCCATTCTTGGCTACTGTGTGAGACCCTGCCTCAACAACAATGAATAACAAGTATTTCATATCTTTACGCGTATCGTCTGCTCTTTCCATAGTAGCCATTCTAATAAATGCATCATCTCATTGTAAATTTGACTTACATTTCCCTAGTGATTAGTAATACTAAAAGTCTTTTCTTGTGCTTATTGCCTATTTGTATAATCTTGGGGAATTGTCCCTTGAGTTCTTTCCCTCTTTCTTTCTTTCTTTCTTTCTTTCTTTCTTTCTTTCTTTCTTTCTTTCTTCCTCATCCTTCTCCCTGTCCCCTTCCCTCCCCCTCCTCCTCTTTCTCTGTATTACAGCCCTGGTTATCCTGGGACTTGCTTTGTAGACCGGGGTGACCTTGAACACACAGAGATCTGCCTGCCTCTGCCTCCCAGGTGCTGAGACTAAATTAGGAGTGCACACCATGTCTGTCTTCCATTGACACCTCTTAGTTCATCTTGCTAGATATGATGGCTGTGTTGCATTTCAGGAATTCTTGTATGTTTGAGATTACTAATCTCTGATGAGATATTCAAATCATAAATATTTTGTTTAATTCTAGGGGTAGTCTTTTGCTTTCTTGAAGCGATTTTGTTGTTGTTTTTTTGAGACAGGTTCTCTCTATTATATATCTCTGGCTGTCCTGGAACTCCCATGTAGACCAAGCTGTCCTCACTGAGATCCACCAGCCCCTGACTTGAGCTGACATTAAAGGTCATGATGCCCAGTGCCTCTCTTTATTTCTTCTCTTTCTCTTTCTTTTTTTTCTTTCTGTTATTGTTTTGAGACAATGTGCTACTTGGCCCTGTTGCCTATATTTTTATATTATATTATATATTATATATATATAATTGCATTTTCATTTGGGTTCATTGTTGAGATTACTTAGAGATGTTCACCACTCATTTCTTCTGTCATTTCTCGTTTCCTCTTTGGTTGTAGAGTAACGGACGTTTTAACATCGTATAGCAACTTCTTCCATTTGTTTTGTGTCTTACTTAGTTAAGCCCCATGTGCTTTTCTTGTCTTTCTTTCTTCCTTTCTTTCTTTTTTTGTTTTGTTAGACAGGGTCAGAACTCACAGAGATCCACCTACCTCTAACTTTTTTTTTTTAAAGATTTATTTATTTATTTAATGTATAGGAGTACACTGTAGCTGTCTTCAGACACACCAGACCTCATTACAGATGGTTGTGAGCCACCATGTGGTTGCTGGGAATTGAACTCAGGACCTCTGGCAGAGCAGTCGGAACTCTTAACCGCTGAGCCATCTCTCCAGCCCCGACCTCTAACTTTGAGTGCTAGGATTAAAGGCCTGTGTCACCACATCTGGCCTCAGCTGGTTTTCTTCTAAAAAAAAATTATTAGGTGTATTATTTTTTGTGTGTGTATCAGTACAACTCCTTTGAGACAGTATCTAGCTATATAGTCCTGCCTGGCCTAGAATTCACTCTGTAGACCAGGATACCAGGATGGTTTTGAATTCAGAAAACCACCTGCTTCTTCTTCCTGAGTGCCAGGATTAAAGGCATGTGCCACCTTGCAACCAGTGTTGAATCTAGTGTTTATACTTATAATAAGTCTTGACAGGGGAGGCATAAACTGAGGTAAAAAACCTGGCTCAGCAAAGTCACTTTATTTTCTTTACTATGTAAAAAAATCTATTTACAAACCTGATCCTACAACTAAACTACCAATCTCTAACTGCATCATTCTACTGAGCTAGTCTAAATTTCTCTCCGGCTCCTCCAAATGCAAGAAGGCTCCTTGCTGGAATTCTGTCTGTCCTGTGTCCTGCCAGCTAAGCGCTTCTCTGTTGTTCAAGAAAGCCCAAAGAGAGAATCCCTGTCTCTTAACCAGAGCTCCTTCCATAAAGGCTCCGCCGCTCCTCCCACACACCGTTGGTAGGCTGAACACCTTAGATCTCACTAAAGATGGTTGTGAGCCATCTGTAGTGGTTGGGATTTGAACTCATGACCTCTGGAAGAACAGTCAGTGCGCTTAACCGCTGAGCTATCTCTCCAGCCCACAAAGCAAGATCTTACCACACACATACAAAGCGCATTCCACAGAATCCAACAATGGTAGGCAAGGAAGGATGGATAGAAAGTAAAAGAGAAAATTTCATACAAAGTGAGTAAAACTTTCTTACAGTGGATACTCTTGAGGGTGAGGCCCGCCTCCTACGCGCCCGGGGTACTAGTGAACTGCATTTCCCATCATGCATTTCCATGCTTTTCTGGGCCACAACTCCCGGCATGCCGCCTGTCCGGGCGGCGCGGCCCGGAGCTGGTTTGACGGGCGGAGCGGCGGCAGAGGATGGAGGCGGTGGTGTTCCTCTTCTCGCTCCTCGACTGTTGTTCGCTCATCTTCCTCTCTGTCTACTTCGTATCCTTGGTTGAAGCGGGCCGAGGTCCCTGCTCCTTCCCAGGGCTACCGCCGGGAATGTGGGCGGAGGGTGGGCCAGGCGGGCGCTGGCAGGTGTGGGGTGAGGGGGCGGCGGCGCGGGCCCGGGTCTCAAGCAGAGGAGCCGCGCTGAGTCTCTGGCGGGCCTGAGCCGCCTCCCTCGCCTCCTCTCTCCCTGCACTAGCCGCCGGGACCCCGAGAGAACGAAACCATTCCGAGCGTAGCTGGCGGGCGGAAGGCTTTGCTGCCTTCTCTGGTCCCCGGCAGCACCCTTGCCCCTTTGTCCTCGTGGGTGTCTGCGCTTCTGGGCTCTCCCCACACCCAGGAGATGACTCATTCCAAGAACCCGCGATGCGCTTCCTTCACGTGCAGTTCTTTAGAGAGTTTTTGAAAGGAGTTAGGGCAGAAGCATCGGCAAAGTGTTTCTGGTTGCCTTCAGCAGTGGAAGATCTGTAAACTCAACAGCTACATGTGACTTAGTCCCCAATTTTTAAACTTAAAAAAATTACATTGTACGTGTTAAAATTCAATATTTTTCTGTAGTTGTCTCTGTTACAGGCTTCAGACATTATTTTCCAGACCAATAAATGGTGTTCATCAACCTAGCACTGTAGTAGTTGTGTGGCAACAGTTCCCCCAGTCCTTGAGGGGTTGGCATTCTTTGTTATAGCAGTGTTGTAATGCAGTACTGTAACGCACAGACCAGTTTTAAGTAATTACATATGACTAGAAAAGTGCTTTAGGACCTTTGGCTGTTGCCCCCTTTCTTGTGAAATCACGTCCTCTTTTTCTGATCGAATTTAACTTTTTATTTGGCACTGTGCAACTTTGGAATGGCTGCACAGAGTATATTTCCCACTTTATGGTGAAATGACAGCTTTGTTTTTTTTAATAATAAGGAGCAAAATTTAGGACTACGAATCTTGCCCAGTACTGTATCTTACCTGCTTTGATTTTCTTTAGAATTGTATTTATTTATTTCCTAAATATACGCAGTGAGAATTTTCATTAAACACCCAGTGGCTGCCCTATTGCAATTGTCTAGCATCAGCTCTTACTTTGATGAGTTCTGATGTAAAGAGCCCTGCGTTTTATTAGCTTTGAGGAACCGATTAAAAGGGCAGGCTCTCCTACCTAAGTTCTGATGGCCAGTGTTTAGCTTGTTATGTAAGGGGCCAGAACTGCTTGACAGAAGTGCAACAACAGTTTTTTTTTTTATTATTTTTTTTTTACAGTTTGGAAAACTTGACCATTAAAACAGTCTTGGTGTATACCAGGTCATGTATATATGTACATGTTAACTGGAATGTTTAACAGTGGTTATACAGGGCGCATTTTGGTGAGAATTTGGCGTTTTACAGTGTTGTAGGATTGTTGCGGTAATAGCTTTATAGGGACTTGGTAGAAAAGGTCAGAATAGGTTTCAGGTAGACTATAGGGGTGTGTGGAATTTGAATAATGAAGAAATCCACAGGAAAGGGGGGCAGGTATTTGCAGTCACTGGCAAGAGCAAGGTACAGGGCGGGTATGCTCACTTTGGGGTGGTGGGGAGAGATCATCAGGACATGCTTGCTTTTGGTTGTAGCAAGAGGTCAGGTTGGGAAGGAAGAATTAGATCAGATGGGGGGGTGCTTTTTTATCCTGCAAGCAGTAGTGAGTCCCTGAAAACTTTTTTTTTTTTTTTTTTCCGGAGCTGGGGACCGAACCCAGGGCCTTGCGCTCGCTAGGCAAGCGCTCTACCACTGAGCTAAATCCCCAACCCCCCCCCCCCCGAAAACTTTTGACATAAGCAAAGTGGCTTTAGGTCAAGGATGCACAGCATAGAAATCAGTTCAAGAGATTTTTGCTGATGTAGGGGCGTGGCTCAGTGGTAGAGTGCCTCCACAGAATGGATAAGATGTTGGACTTGGAGTAGGGGAAATAGATTCATCTGGTGACTACAGTTAACAATGTATCCCATTTGTAAAAGGTGCCAAGACAAAAAATAGCCGTTTTTACAACAAAGTTACCATGTGAAGCCATGAATCTTGATTGGCTAAGTTTTATCATTCTACAATATACATATTATTTCAAATATGTTATATATGATAAAACATATAATTCTGTTACTTTAAATGCTCAAAATACAGTAGGTTATTAAAAAGATGAATCTGCAGAGTAGATTAAATATACGAAATATTAGAAGATAAACCAGTTGAGATGAGAATATTCTGAATTTGAATTATAGTGTTAATTGTATTAGCATTGACTGATTATGAATTTGTGGGGAAAGTGGTGAGTAGGAGATACTTGTTTGAGAATATTTTACTTTTAAACTAAATTTACTTTTTTTTTTTTTGAGACAGTGTTTAGTGTATCCCATCATAACCTTGCAATTCAAATTCCTCTGTAGCTGAGGGCAGGCTTGAACTTCTGATCCACTCATCTCCTGAGTGCTAAAATTGCTTTCTGAAACATAAATAATCAGAAATTGTAATTCCTGAGGCTTGACAGATGACTCAGAAGGTAAATCGGGTGCTGTGCAAGTGCGAAGACTTAGTTCTGAGCCCCAGCAACGGAGAAAGAGGAAAACAGAAAGGTCCCGGGGGCCTGTCAGCCAGCCAGTCTAGTCAAACAGCAAGTTTCAGTTTTAGTCAGAGGCGATGTCTCAAGAAGTAAGGTGGAAAGAAATAGAAAAAAAAAAGGCCATTATCAACCTCTGCTGCATACATGTGCACATACCTTACGAACACCAGCATTATGTATATATAACTCCTTATCTCAGTTACCAGATCATTACACTGTCTGATTTAGAATGTGATTACATTAACGCTAGATCATGTTGCTCAAAATTAAACAAGGTAAGACATTTCTCTGCTCATTTTTTGGTTAGTGCCAATTCTTTTTATATTAAGTTTTATTACTATAAATATTTGCATTTTTTATTTTAGCATTTTTTGTATTCATTGTAATGTCCTAGATAGAACTGCTATGTTTTACAGCATTTTAGATCATAAGTTACACTAGATCTGACTTTAGATTTGTTTCTTTACTCTGGAAGTTCCTGGTTGTCTTGTATGCAGGAGGCTGGCTCTTGTTTTCTGTGCCATACTGCCACCTCCCACTCATGGAAGAAATGTTCAGTCTGTCTTTTGTTGAGTGAAAGAAGCCCTTCCTTGTGTGGTTTGTGGACTTGATTTGTCTTAGGGTCATTTTATATTTAATATAATAAGAACTTTATATTGGCATAAACCCTCTAAGTCGAGGAGTTTAACATAGATACAGGGAAAACATTTGTCCCTGACTCTTTTTATGAAATGAGCAGACAAAGAAGCTTTCTAGATGAAAGTCTGTGTAAAACTATACTGAAGGGCCCTATTGCTTGACTTGAAAAACAGTTCCCAGGGAATGGAGAGATGGCTCAGCAGTTAAGAGCACTGACTGCTCTTCCAGAGGTCCTGAGTTCAATTCCCAGCAACTACATGGTGGCTCACAACCATCTGTAATAGGATGTGATGCCCTCTTCTGGTGTGACTGAAGATAGGAACAGTATACTCGTCATAAATAAAATAAATAAATCTTTAAAAAAAGAAAAGAAAAAGAAAAACAACTCCCATGTGACATCACATCTTCAGTCTACTGGAAAAAACAACAGCAGGAGGTTCAAAGAAGAGTTGGTTGTTAGGTGTTCCCTCACTGAAAACACCACTTCCTCACTGCTGTACCCGGCTTGTGCTAGTTTCTTTTTGTCTTTTTGGAGTAAGTTGGTCCAGCATTTGTGTCCTTGTGCTCTGTTCTACTCTGGAAAATCCATCCTTGTTGCTGCGCCTCAGGAGACAGTGATAGTATTTCCCTTGAGTTTCCTCCTTCCTCCACTCCCAAATCTTTACTCTCCTTGTGTTAATTGTCACATTTCAGCCAGGCAGAGATGGCGCACACTTTCCAAGCACTGGGTTAGCAGAGGCAGGCAGATCTCTGAGTTTGAGGCCAGCCTGGACTACAAAGTGAGTTCAGGACAACCAGGGCTACACAGAGAAACCCTGTCTCAAAAACAAACAAGAAAGAAAAAGAGGCAGAAAGGGAGGGTACTTCAATACTATTTTTTACAAGGTAAAGTGCTGGACATAATAATGACTGCCTGTAATCCCAGTATTTAGGAAGCTGAGGGAAGAGGCCTGCCTGGGCTTCCAAGTAACACCCCTTTCACTGTTTCTCCCACAAATGAATTAGGAAAAGATGAAAAGGATGTATCAGTTTTTCCCCAGGACAGGCAGTTGGGGGCCACCCCTTACGGTGCTGGGAAACGAGTAACAAGTGCTCTTAACCACTAAACCATCTCCTCAGCCTGCTTTTTAAAAATGTTCTATTCTTATTTTGTTGTTGTTTTGAGGCTGAGTCTCACCTTGCTGGCCTTGAACTTGCCATGATTCCCTCTGCTTACCTAGTGCTGGGATTGCTGGCACTTACTACTCCACCTGGACACTTTTAAAATTTTATCTTTCTGCATGGCATTTGCTTCCTTGGGATTTTGGACATGGGAAAATTTTCGCAGGGTTCGGGGGCTGTTACTTTAAGATGGGCATTCTGATTGGAAAGGCATGTGTGGATATGTGCCGTGTGTGGTTATGTGCCGCGTATGGATATGTGCTGTGCTAATCTAGAGCAGGAGGCTTTAGCATATCAGCACAGATGCTGGAACAGAAAGTAACTAATACTCTGCTTTTTCCTTAGTTATTATGAGCTGCTCAGTGAAAGAGTCTAAGCCTTTGCTTAGGGTGAAATAATACTGAAATTTAATTGCTTTAGGTTTGAGCTGTTACCTGATTTATTTGCCTAAGTTAAGAAGCTATATCTCTGTGTGGGGTTTTGGGTCTAAAGTAAAAACTCTCTGTTTATTCATCCACTTGGCTTGAATGTCGTGTTCAGCCAGGAAACAGGTCAGTGATGTAATGCTCTGTTCTTGGATTGTAGTGGGTGATACCAGAGTTGGTTGGCCACACCTTTGTCACTGTGCTGATGCTTGTTTCCTTGCACTGGGTCATCTTCCTTCTCAACTTACCTGTTGCCACATGGAATATATATAGGTAAGTATAGTCTGTTTACTGTTTTCTGACAGTAGTCCTTAAAAAAGCGTTAATAGCCCAACGCGATGGTGCATGTCTGTCCTCCCAGCCTTTGGGAGGTTGAGTTAGAAGGAGCAGAAGTTTAAATCTAGCTTTGCCCATTTAGTGAATTGGAAGTCATCCTAGGCTACATAAAACTGTAGAGAAAAGAAAATAATTAACAGGTTCTCCCCGCAGAAACATCCCAGTGATTAAATAAAGAACAACAACATATGAAATCAGAATAAATTATTGTTCACTCTGGTATATTGGGCAGATAAGTTTGCATGGCTCGATCTCGTGCTAAAGCACAAAACTCAAATGCATAAGAGTAATCTAGGGTTGGGAATTTAGCTCAGTGGTAGAGCGCTTGCCTAGCAAGCGCAAGGCCCTGGGTTTGGTCCCCAGCTCCGAAAAAAAGAAAAGAAAAAAAAAAAAAAGAGTAATCTAGTGTTTAGTCATGGAGCCTACAGACTTGTGCGATGTTTGCATGCCATGAGTATCATTTTCCTCTAGAGTGGTCAAAGGCTTGAGACAGTCGGGCCTTACTTAAATCTGTAATCTGGGAGTCCACCAGACAGGGCTGCATTTAAATCTGTTATCTGGGAGTCCACCAGACAGGGCTGCATTTAAATCTGTAATCTGGGAGCACACCAGACAGGGCTGCATTTAAATCTGTAATCTGGGAGTCTACCAGACAGGGCTGCGTTAGTGCCTGCAGCAGGTGACTTGGGTTTGGGATGTTTGTTTGTTTATTTGGAAATCTTTGTTTTTGCAGTGAAGATTAACACTACAATTTTGATTTTAAAAAAAATTTAGGAAGTAGGGAGCTAGGTAGTTAGTGGTTAGGAGGACTTACTGCACAATAATGAGTTTAGGAGTTTAGATCTAGCACTCAGAAGCCCAGCATCCTGCATTCCTACACAGGCAAACACACACAAAGAAAGAAAGAAAGAGAGAGAGAGGTGGGGGAGGGAGGGAGGAAGGAGGGAAGGGAAGGAAGGAAAAGAAAAGAAATTAATTTAAAAAAATTAGGAAGTGTGTTAGCCAATTTTCTCATGGCTGTAACCAAAATGCCTTATAGAAACAGTTTAAAGAAGAATTATCTTTAGCTCACCATGTCAGTTTTCAGTTCATGGTTGCTTGGACCCCAAGCCCTTGGCCAGGAGGTGCTTCTTCACTCCATCTCAGCTCAAAGCAGAGAAAAGGGAAAATGGAAGGGACTAGGGCGAGGTACAACCCCAGCACAGTCCTCAGTGACACATGTCTGTGCAGTCCCCACCTGCTGCCTTACACTTCCAATGATGACTTCCCATTATGAGTACACTGAGGGACTGATCCGTTGGTAGAGTCCTAGTTCTCACGATCTAATTGCTTCTGGAAACTTCTCAGCCACACTCAGAGGTGTGCTGTACTAATCTGGCCTCTCTTTATCTTCTTTGTTAACAGTCAAGATTAGTGATCCCTAGCTGGGCAGGTGTGGTGGAGAGAGCCTTTCATCTCAGCACCCAGTGGGCCAGACTGAGCTCTGAGTTCAAGGCTAGCCTAATCTACAGAGCAAGTTCCAGGATATCCAGGACTAAAAAGAAACCCTGTACTTTAAAAAACCAAAATATTATCATCATAACACACACACACACACACACACACACACACACACACACACACACACACCCCAACCAGGAAATTTGTTTAGAAATAGAAGTCACCCATAGTCAGGCTATTATAGTTTGTTATCTAGTGAAGAATTGTAGAATAATACTTAACATACACACACACACACACACACACACATATTAGTGTGTATATATATATATATGTCATGCGTGTAGGTGCCCATGGAGGCCAGGAGAAAGTATTGGATCCCCTGGAACTGGAGTTACAGGTTGTTTTGAGCTGCCATGTGGTATTGGGACCCAAACCTGGGTTTTATGTAAGAGCAGGCAATGAGCCTTTACCACTGAGCCATTTCTCCTGCCCTAGAATTATTTTTTATGTTAATAGATTGCCCCTCTCTCTCTCTCTCTCTCTCTCTCTCTCTCTCTCTCTCTCTCTCTCTCTCTCTCTCTCTCAGCTTTTATTTTGTTTATATTTAGTCCTTTATAAGGGCAAAACCCACTCATTGACTGACAGTTAAGTATGATGTTATAAAATACTGTTAGGATAAAAATGAGTCATATGTGGTGACAAACACCGTTAATCCCAGTACCTGGGATGCTGAGGAAGCCAGCCTGGTGTACATAGAGAGTTCTAGGACAGCCAGAGGGAGACAGTGAGACCCCTCCTCTCAAACAGCAAAACGTACAGGAAGGAGTGGTAGTGGGATGCTCAGTGGGTAGAGGTGTTGACCGCCAAGCTTGATAGTCTCGCTTCGATCCCTGCACTCCAGGGACAGAAGCATGTGCCCTCCCTTCCATCCCCTCCTGCCTGAGGCCAACCTAAGGTACACAGCAAGATCCTGTCTCACCAAACAAACCAAGACTTCCTAGGACTGGTCCTAACCAGACTGTGAGGAACCTATATTCCCAGGATGAGGCTCAGATTAGGATGTTGGCCTGTCATGAGAAAACAATAAGAAAGTTCAAATTCTACCCCTGGTGTATGCTGTGCTGTAGAAAAGAGGTAGCTAGACAGCAACTTCCACAGCGGAGGCAGGGACTGGTAACAGGCCATGGAGGAGTGCTGTTTACTGGCCTGCTCTCCCTGGACCACCATCTCACATCAGTCAATCATTGGTAAATACAATGCACCACAGGCTTACCCATAGGCCAGTCAAGTACATTCACTTCTTAATTGGGGCTCCTTCCTAAGTGATTCCATCTTGTATCAGTGTGCCATCCAGTCTTATGGCGATTTGACATAAGCTAGAGTCATCTAGGAGGATGGAACCTCAGTTGAGAAAATACCTCCATAAAATGAGGCTATAAACAGGCAAGCCAGGGCTGGAGAGATGGCTCAGCGGTTAAGAGCACCGACTGCTCTTCCAGAGGGCCTGAGTTCAATTCCCAGCAACCACATGGTGGCTCGCAACCATCTGTAATGGGATCCAATACCCTCTTCTGGTGTGTCTGACAGCTACATTGTACTCATATATATGGAATAAACTTAAAAAAAAAAAAAAAAAAAACCAGGCAAGCCTATAAGGCCATTTTCTTAATGATTGATGGGGAGAGGACCCAGCCTGTTTTGGGTAGTTATACCCCTGGGCTGGTAGTGGTCTAGGGTTCCATAAGTAAACAGGCTGAGCAAGCCATGAGGAAAGGTTTCTGCCCTGCTTGAGTTCCTTCCCTGACTTCCATTTTTGATGAACTGTGATACAGAAGTGTACGTCAAACGAACTCTTTCCTGACCAAGTTGCTTTTCATCATCAAAATAGTAATCCTAACTCAGAGAGTCAAGCTGATGTAAAAACTAGCCAGGACAGTGGATAGGGATGTTCCTGAGTCTCTGACTTCTCCCTTCTAAGTCCTGAGAAAGCAGGCACACACTTGCACGTTCACTTTAGTTAATGCCAGGGCCACACCCAGTGCCATGTGCATGCTAGGCAAGCACTTTACTAGCAGATTCCATCCACGGCCCTAGCTACTTGAGCAACATGTACAGATTCTAGAAAGACATATATAAAGATGTGTAAAATGTAATGTTTATTCTTCTAGCCTCCATGTAATCTAATCCAGGCCTAGAATGTTCTCAGCCTCTGAGACATACTGCTGAATAAGCTCACCCTTTCTAGCTTTGCTGAACTCTGGCTGGTTCAACTCTTGTTCCGGCTCAAACTCCTCTCCAAGCTGACTGACTCAGCCTGGCCTCAGACTAGCAGTCTTTTCTGATCTTCTGGCTCCTTCTCCCTCTCTGGCTTGGTTCTGTCTTCACCTGTAGCTTATATTTTCTCTCTCTGCAACCTCTCTGTACAACTGTCCCAGTAAAGCCGCCTACTTCTCTCTCTCTGCACTGCTCTTCAGCAGATCCTCTCTCTTCTCATGAGAGTTGAGCGAATCCTATTCTGTCATATCTTTCTCTGATTGGTCATTTGGTCTGCCACCTAATTAGACATCACTTCCAAACATGGTATTTCCTTCTACAAACTAAATTTATCTTTATCATTTGTGATTAAAGGTGTATACTAAGGATGTGTCTATATTCCAGCCAGAGGTCTTAAAGGTGCATGTTAAGGGCTGATCCACACCACAACTACAAACAGGCTTTTCTAGTAGGTAAACAATCTCGGGATTCACTGTGTGGTCCAATAGCCTGCAGCAAGGCCGAGTGCATGGTCCTTTTTGACTGGCCACTTAGAACGTCAAGGTTGATTTGCAGTTTATTTCATCACTTAATGAATTTGGGATTAGAGGTGTGCCCACCACAGATGGCTGAGCTCCAGCTTGGGAAAGGCTGTTCCACTGAGTCATATCTCGAGCCCACGTTTTATGTTTTTAAGCAGCAAGATGACATAAGTGCTTTGAGGAGATTTTTTTCATAAGTAGTATGTGTTGAATAGAGAAGTATTCACTAATACTAAATAGAGAAGAGCCAGGACATTACAAATTCAGTTCAGAGAATGGAGAAAAGATTATATTGTTGGTACAGGGTTCTATTAGTGGGAGTGAAACAGAGACAGCCGATAAAAGGGCAGGAGAAAGAGCCAATTAGCAGCAGGAGTTCAGTGGGCTGTGAGAGGTGAGAGAGACAAGAATTACATAGGAAGAAAGTTTTGTTTTTTTTTTTTTTTTTTTTTCGGAGCTGGGGACCGAACCCAGGGCCTTGCGGTTGCTAGGCACCTCTGAGCCAAATCCCCAACCCCAGGAAGAAAGTTTTAAGGATCACCACGGGGCTTAAATACCAGGTTCTGAGCTGGAAGACTTTTTGAGACTACTTGGAGGTATTACTTGATATTCAAGTAAAAGCACCTTCTGTTCAGGTACAGATAGGCTAGTAGGATTTAGGGGACAGTTTGAGATGTGCGAAGCTCAAAGAGGCTTTCATGTTTCACAGAAGTGACATTGAGAAACTATGTGTGGCAAGAGTGAGGAAGTCAAGAAATCTGACATGCAAGCAGGAGGAGGTCATTTACAGATCCAGGCCCAGACATCACACATGGCACAGCAGTGGGAGGTCATTTACAGATCCAGGCCCAGACATCACACATGGCACAGCAGAGGAGGTCATTTACAGATCCAGGCCCAGACATCACACATGGCACAGCAGAGGAGGTCATTTACAGATCCAGGCCCAGACATCACACATGGCACAGCAGAGGAGGTCATTTACAGATCCAGGCCCAGACATGTACATCACACGTATGGCGCAGTCTGGATGGTGATCATAGTTTTCCTTCTTAATTCATAGAAACAAGCTTCTGAAAGCCAGATGTGACGCATGCCTGGAATCTCAGCACTCAGGAAACTGGGAAAGGATATCCTCAGGGTCAAAGCTAGACTGGGCTGTATAGTGAATTAGAAGACAGTTTGAGCCACAGGGCTGGACCCTGTCTCAAGAAAGGGGCTACGGAAATGGGTCAGTGGGCCAAGTGCAAGCACAACAACAACTGGAGTTCAGACCCCAGCCCCAGCGTGAACTCCAGATGGGCATGTCCACCTGGACCTTCTGTAATCTCTCAGTTGGAGGCAGGCTATCCCTGGAGCAAGCTTACTATCTCAACAAGCTGGATTAGGGAGTTACTGGTTTGAGCAAGAAACCCTGCTTCAATATGTAAGATGAAGAGCAATTGAAAAATATACTTGATGTTGTCCTTTGCCCTCCACACACACATAAGCAAACATAGATACATGTACACCACACACACGAACACACAAAAAGATCCTTAGAAGTTTCTGAGAACTTTATGACATTAATTTGGCTTTGGAATCTCCTTTAACTTGTATCCAATGAGAATGAGCTAAAGAAAGACAGATGTATTAAAGTTTCTCAGTATTTATTAGGTATTACTACTATGTTTGTTTTAGTGGGAAGAAAAGTAAATGAAAAGTCAAGAGTAGCTTCCAAAGGAAAGTCAGATGGTAGACTTCATCAAACAACTTTATTTTGTCTGAATTTGAGGCTTGTTAAACACATGAGTCTATGGAAGCCATACCTAAACATAGTATAATAAAAAAGTACACTAGTCCAACTTCCAAAGTCTCCATGGGCTATAGCATTATCAGCAATGTTAAAAGTTCAAAGTCTCTTCTGAGATCCATCCAATCACCTAACTGTAATCCCTAATTAAGACAGGCAACTGCTGGGTACACACTAAACTGCCATCTCCATGGCTGATGTCAAAGCGGTCTTCAGATCTCCAACTCCATTTTATCCTTGTTGACGGTAACAAGCTTCTTTCTCCTGAGCTGCTTCCACTCCCTGTTAGCAGCTTTCCTCAGCAGATAGCCTGTGGCTCTGGCATCTTTAACATCTTTGGGTCTCCAAGGAAGCTTGTTTCAGTGTCTTAGATCCACACATGATCCTCCAAAAGGCAGGCTTCACTTCTCCAGCTCTGCCCTCCGTAACACTCAGGTTGATCCACTCCATTGCCTCAGCTGTTCTTGGGGATCATCCCACGGTACTGGCATCTCCAATACACTGGGGTCTTCCATTGCAACTAGGCTTCACCAGTAGCCTCTCACAGGCTCTCTTCATGGTGCCAAGCCTCAGCTCCTTTGCATGACTCCTTCAGTCCTGGGCCATCAATTACAACTGAGGCTGCACTTTCACCAATGGCCTTCCATGGCCTCTCCCAGTGCCCAGCCTGAGCTGCTCTTCATGACCCCTACATGCCTTCAAAACCAGTATCACCTGGGTGACTCTTACACATTACCAAGTCCAGCTGCAGCATTAAGAGGTTCCGTCCATTATCACCAAGGTGGGAGCATGGCAGCATCCAGGCAGGCATGGTGCAGGAGGAGCTGAGTTCTACATCTTCATCTGAAGGAAGCCAGGAACAGACAGCATCCTCAGGCAGCTAGGAGGAGGGTCTCCAAGCCCACCCCACAGTGACACACTTCCTCCAACAAGGCCACACCTTCTAATAGTGCCACTCCCTGGACCAAGCATATGCAAACCATCACACTACTATTTTGAAATTGTTTTTTAGTATTAATGCCGAGATCTGATTTCCTTTTATGTGTGTGTCCTTTGTCAGGTTCATTATGGTGCCAAGTGGTAACATGGGAGTATTTGATCCAACAGAAATACACAACCGGGGACAGTTAAAGTCACACATGAAAGAAGCCATGATCAAGCTTGGTTTCTACCTACTCTGTTTCTTCATGTATCTCTACAGGTAAGTGTAGAATAGTCTTCACAGCGTACCGAATGCCATGCCTGCTTTTGGTTCATGAGGTATTAACATTGTAACACTTTCGGGAATTATGTAAGTTTATTGTAGCTGTGTACATTTTTAATTAAATTAGTGTTCTATCTAACCTATAGAAGAGTTTTCTATACCACCTATGTCTTAACTGCTGAAGCAATTAATACACTTAAAACTGCCATTGCTATTCTTTACTCTTAGAATCTGAGAGCTTTCACTGTTCTGTTTCAGAAAACCAGAAGGAAAAATATGTCCATGCATACATATGTATGCACACACATACATACCCAGAGACAGACGGACAGATGGACAGATAGACATACCGAAAACCCTAGAACTTGAGTTACAGTTATGAGCCACTGTATAAGTGCTGGGAACTGAACCTAGGTCCTCCACAAGAGCAAGAAGTGTTTGGCTTGTTTTAAAGATTTATTTATCTTCAGACACAGCAGAAGAGGGCATCAGATCTCATTACGGATGGTTGTGAGCCGCCATGTGGTTGCTGGGAATTGAACTCAGGACCTCTGGAAGGGCAGTCAGTGCTCTTAACCACTGAGCCATCTCTCCAGCCCCTGGGACGTGCTAATAAGCTTCTGCATACCTCGGGTTTTCATCTGAACATGGGCTCTTACTAAAACTTACCTCATGGGATTGTAGCATGAGCTAAGTGCTATGAAGTGCTTGAGTTTATCATCTATAATAAACTCAGAATCTTCAAAATATCAGCGACTGCCTTTACCCTGCACTGTGCATTGAGTGTTTACTGGGCCTGACCTTTGGTAGCCCAGTAACACTGAGGGTTTGTCCCTGTGCTGCAGCAGTTTTAGTCTGTTAGTCAAGGTTGACCCCTGCACATCAGGGGAAAGGATTATATTGCTCTGTTTTATCTCATTGTTTTCAAGACAGGGTTTCTCTGTGTAGCCCTGGCTGTCCTGGAACTCACTCTATAGATCAGGCTGGCCTCCCAGGTGCTGGGATTAAAGGTGTGCACCAATATGTCTGGCTATATCTCAGTTTTTTAATTGTTTATTTTTATTTTTTATGTGCATTGGTATTTTGCCTGTGTGTGTGTGTGTGTGTATCTGTGCAAGGGTGTTGAATCCCCTGGAACTGGAGTTAGAGACAGTTGTGAGCTACCATGTGGGTGCTGGGAATTGAACCTGAGTCCTCTGAAAAAGCAGCAGGTGGTCTTAACCACTGAGCCATCTTTCTAGGTCCTTTATTTCATTTTTTTAACTGAGGTGATTTTCTTGAGTATTTCCTGTCCTGTCACCTCAAGTGACAAGAAGAAACAGTATCAATTCCGACAGTGAGAGTGTTCAGCTTGGCAGCTGCAGTCCGTGATAGCACAGACTGAAGGAGATGCCTGGGTCTTGCTGTCCTCACAGCTCCCAGGCGGACACCAGCTTGTAAGCCAGACTATATAGGAGCATGATGGGCTGAGGAGGAGGCCTCACAACTGCACTGAGCTAAGGTCAGCTTCGAGAGGAAAGTGCATCAGAGGCCAGTCACTGGGCTCATAGCAGAGTGCTAGGATTCTGCATGAGGCAGAGATCTGGATAGGGAATTAATGTGGCTTGTTTTGGCCTGGGCATAGCTTTCATTTATTTATTTTAAATTTATTTATTACTATTATTTACACAGAGTCTCTCTGTATAGACCAGGATGGCCTCACACTCAGAGATCTACAAGCCTCTGCCTCCTCAGTGCTGAGATAAAGGGCATATGCCTGGCCACCATATTTTATTTTTAAAGGGGGGGGTGAGTGGTGTGTGTGTGTGTGTGTGTGTGTGTGTGTGTGTGTGTGTGTGTGTTAGTGCACACATGCAGATCACATATTCGGATATGTGCATGTGAGTGCAGGTGCCCATGGAGGCCAGAGGCATCGAATCCCCTGGGGTGACAGGTAGCTTTTGTGAACCACCTGACATGGGTCCTCTGGAAGCAATAAGTGCTCTTAACTGCTAAGCCAGCTCTCCATCCCCGATTTGTAATGACAGCACCAAAGTGGTTTTAGGTTTACTCTCCCCCTCATCTCCATCTGTTCATTGTTTTAGTGATAATGTTAGAGGCTCTCCAGAACATTTGTCCTATTAGGTATTAAGTGATGAACTGAGTGGGGTTTTTTTTTGTTTTTTGTTTTTGTTTTTTTTTTTTTGTTTGTTTGTTTTTTGGTTCTTTTTTTCGGAGCTGGGGACCAAACCCAGGGCCTTGCGCTTCCTAGGTAAGCGCTCTACCACTGAGCTAAATCCCCAGCCCTGAACTGAGTGTTTCTTAATGGACCTGTGCACACAGGTCTGAATGTATTGGATTCCAGGGGAGCCCTAAGGAAACACTAGTAATTCCAGTGTCTTCTTTCCACAGTATGATTCTAGCGTTGATAAATGACTGAAGCTGGAGTAGCCGGGTTGAAGCCAGCCTACACTACACACTGCACAATCGAGGAACCAGAGACTAAAACCACCCTTAGGACCGTGACCAGAGCAGTATATATTTTGGTCTTTGAACAAAAGAACTATTTTTGCTGTATTTTTACGACATAAAGTATTTAAAAAAAATAAATTGAGTTTTTGTAGATTTCTGATTTCTCAACCCCAACACATGAAGGTGTTTTGTCTCCTCTGTGGCTGTTTGGTAGAAGTAGGAATATATGCCAGCTTTGCATGCCAAAGAGATAAAAGGCATACCTAAGAGTCCTTAACCCAGTGGTTCTCAACCTGGGGGTCGCACCACCCCTTTAGGGGTCAAATGACTCACAGGGGTCACCTAAGACCACTGAAAACATATTTACATTGTGATTCCTAACCGTAGCAAAATTAGTTATGAAGTAACAACAGAAATGATTTTATGGCTGGGGGGTTACAACATGAGGAACTGTGGCACAGCATTAGAAGGTTAGAACCACCACCTTAGTAGATGGCCGACTGTCTGAAAAGCCAGAGCAGAAAGCAATACAGCTAATATGGACAAATGAAGAAAGTCACGTTAATGTCGCCCAAGGATCTGAAGACATTTCAGCTGTCTTTCAATAGAAAATGACGTTTTAAAATATATTTATTTGCAGTATTTGAAACCTTATGAGCCATGTGCCCAAGTACAATGTAAGTCCTGCTTACAGAAAGGGAAAGTAAATTTAAAATCAAGATTCTATTAAGGGCTTTCATTTTAAAGCTTGTACCTCCATAATCACCCCCACCTCTGTCTAATCACCTCAGCTCTTGCCAGACCTTATTTTTGCACTGTAACTGTTCCATTTATATTTGATTTCTTTAATAATATATTTTAATGGATTTGGAGAAGTGATTTGATAGAGTCACCCCACGTCAGAATGAGGAAACCGGTCAGTCATTGTTAAACAATGAAACAAGAACAGCCTGCGAGTTGTTCACTTGTGCCGAATTCACTGCAGCTCCTTTTCTCTGGCACTGACCACGTTGTGGACTGGGAACCCAGCGGAGCCACTGTGTGCACATGGCAGTACCTAGCTCCTCTGGGAGAAAGCCCTTGCTCTGGGTCAGAGCAGGCGGTTAGCCTAGTCTGCTTATCATATCTCATAGGGTGGTGTGAATCTGGCAATCCACCCTCCTTCCTAGTTGTACTTTGGTATCATAAGCACTGACACGTAAGGAAGCATGACTGCACACTCTGCCATAATGAACCCCTGGTGGCAGAACAAAGTGTGTGGTTCTCCAAAAGATCAAATGTTTAAATGTTGCCTGTCTTACTGAGGTGGTAGAAGGGCCAGGATGCTGGCTTCCCTGTTAGAATGGGACCTGTGCTCTGACCGCAGAGGAAGGAAGGATTGGGATGGCATACAAAGGAAACTTGGTTCCCTGGCCTCGTGAAAGCAGGGAAACTCTCCCTGTAATAATCTTCTGTTTCTGCTTAGAAAAGGGCTAAGCAGCCACAACAAAGGAGTTGTTATATGTTCTCATACCTTTCCCTCTGGGGCACCTTCTGCTTACAGCTCCACCCTACCTTCCTGTGTCCTCAGTGTTTGCTATTCAAGCTTTTCAAACACACCTGCTGGGGGCTTCGTAGGACTGAGACACACAATGGAGGGCTTTTGTCTAAAATGTTTGCGTTTAACCCAAACTGAAAGCCAAGTAGCTAAGTACCTTGGGCTGTTGGTTACTTGTCTTGTTGGGCAGAAGCTGGAGGAGTGAATGAGAAAGCTGCCTTGTCTATAAAGACCCAACTTAACTCTGAACCACTAGTTACAAACGAATGCCCTTCATTCCTCATAACACTTGTGTGTATCAAAGCCGGGAAAGACTGTTATTGTGGGGGAGAGGGTTGGAGGGAGGAGGATGCTTTTATAAATGCTGAGAAAGAGAACATGAGTGCTGGCCCTAAGTGGCTGTGGCTCTGATACCTGTGGTGCCACTGTGTAGTGATCACCTTTGAGTAGTGTAGTGAAGACCTTTGAGATCATGTGCTCCGGCATTTTCATCTCAGAAAGAGAGAGCAGAGGCCTAGAGGTTGCCAGTGGTCTCAAAGGTATGACCATGGGGGTTCAGCTCAGTGTCCTCTCACACCCTCTTCCCAGCCCTCTGTAAAGCTCTAACACGGAGAGCCTGGCCAGTGCAGCCACACCTGTCATGTCACCCCTTTCCCAGGCTTTTTAAGCATAGCAGATGCTGTGTGTCTAGAGCTGGAAGTAAAGCCCAAGACGCAGTCCCACTCCTCACATCTAGCAGGTCCCCTTTTGTGCCTGCTGCCCAAGAAGACAGTGTAGCAAGAGCCCAGCGGCTTCCTTCTGACCTGGTCTGACTTTAAACCTCTGTGCTGTTTCCTCTGGGAAGTATTCACCATTTTCCATGTGGCATCTCTTGTGTGCAAACTAGATTGTGCGCTCCTCGAGAGCAGAGTCTACTCTGATCACTTGTGTTGTCTACCTTTCCCTTCTGGCGCCTAAAACAGTGCCTTGCACACAGAAACAATAAATGGCTGTTGAATAACAAGTTAATCTGACTGTTCTGTTGCTTTAGTCTGACTTAGCGTCCTTTAGTTCAGAGATTATGGAACAACATAATCACAATTCACCAATACATTTCTTTTTCTTCAAGGTAGTGAGCTTGAGTAGTATTCTCTTAAATGGTTTATTTTTATATAGTCTTGGTGTTTTAGCTGCATGTAAGTCTGTGTGAGGGTGTCAGATCCATGCAACTGGAGTTACAGTTTTAAGGTCTCATTGGTGCTGGGAATTGAACCCAGGTTCTGTGAAAGAACAGCCAGTGCTCTTAACCTCTGAACCACTTCACCAGCCCAATAGCACAGTGAACATTAGAAGAACTGTAAAACCTTCTGGATGTATAAAAGAAACTTTTATTGAGTTTACTTCTGACTGCTAAAATTGATTTTGCTTACAAGTAACATTTTATCAGAAGTTATGAATTATCATGTACTAGGTGTTATTCTCTTTTAGAAAAATTTGACTTAATAATGCCGAAATAGAATAAGCCAGGGAGTGGCTCAGTGTTAGTGTAACTTTCTGGCATGAGCAAGGCAATAATAGGTCCAACCCCAGCTCCATAGAAGGGGGGAATCTGAAACTTTTTGTCATCCAGGGTCAGCAACCTGAGGTTTTGTCTTTTTTAAAGCGTGCGTGTGAGTGTGTGTGTTTGTTCTGCCTGCTTGCATGTCTGTGCACAAGTGTGCAGTGCCTGTGGAAACCAGGAGAGGGCATCAGATCCCCTGGAAGTAGACGTACAAATGATTTTGGCTAAGTGGTTTTTTAGAACAGTCTTCTCTCCTTCACCTGTTTGTTTTTAAAGACCGGTCTGGAACTCAGTACCAACCAAACTGTATCCCAAACATGCGATTTTACCATGTACTTAATAGATTGAAATGTAACGCTGGTTAGCAAAGCTGTTCAAAAAATGGCTGTACTCAGGATTTTCAGTGAAGCCACTTCAACTTAGAGGATTAAGGCCACTTTTCTCAAATATTTTTAAAGGCAGAAGGCTAGCCAGGGTCAAAGCCTCAACTGCAGCTAGCACAGTAAGCCACAGCACTAACTGCACTCAAGTTACTCTTAGGTCTTTTCAGGTAAGAAAGGTATCATTTCAGTTGCTCCCGTGAGGCTAGGCGTGTTGTCAGTCTACTGGAAGAAGCTGGGAGCTTTGGTGCAGCTTCCTCTTGTCAGTCTGCTCTGCTACCTTTGCTCAACTGCAGTTCTGGGTCTCTTCCATGCCATTACGACCCAGTCAAGTGTGGCTGGCGTAAAGCCAGTGGAGGACTCCTGTAATGGCCGAAGCAGCACTGCTCCCAAGTGTGCTACACTGCCAGGCATGTCTCAAAACTGAAAACAGAAAAGCCCCCAGTAAATCAAGTTTCTGCTTTCTCAGAGAACCTCTGTATGTCCATACTGGAAGGTCGTGGTTAAGGTTTTGTTTTTGCAGTGCTAAGGAATGAACCCAGAGCCTTGCATATATTAGGTAACTACTCTACCAGTGAGCTCTACACCCCAACCCTGGTATAAAAAGATGGTTCCTATTCCATGGCTCTCCTGACAGCTCTTCCCCACACCTCACTGCCCAGGGCCTGTGATGTCAGCATAGGGAACAGGACCTCATCGTACATCCACTAACTCCTAACCTATCTACTGGCACCGGAACAAAGTAGTTTTACTCATTCCCAAAGGAAGAGAACACAGACCCAGTTGTGGATAGTTTCCTTCTAGACCTGCCCAGGGCCTGCTTATTCCACACACTAGATCGTTGAACCTCACTTAACTGAAGACAACATATTAACTGCTATTATTGCTGATGAGATCTCCACAGGGCAAAGCAAGTAATTCCTCCATAGCATATGTATAGACCCCACCCCCACCTCCAGCTAGGGAGGGCATACGGATTTCTGGACAATTTTGTGGACTTAGAACACTTGATTCTGGGGCCAGAGAGACACAGTCCCAGCAAACATGCCCAACGCTGCACACTGCTAAAACTCCAGGGATTTCACTCCTTCTCTGGTTTCAGAGTGGGAGCACATGTACATGTGCTTACACAAAAAAAGATTCTCCTTTAATTTCCTTAAAGATTCTTTCGTGGTGGGGGTCGGGGGGCACGTTGTTGCAGACGTCAGTTCTCTTCATACAGGTACTGGTAACCAAGCTTGGGTCATCAGGCTTGGCCCACTGAGCTAACTCAACGTTTTTCCCTCTAATGAGTGATTAGAAGATTGAAGTCTTAACCCAGCACCACTCTGAGGTGAGTCTCCCATGCACTTCTACTTAAGTAGAGTTTTGGGATCTACCTTCTCTGTGACTGGATACACGGTGGCCTTCAAGTACACTAAAAACTGTTCTCTTAGACTCCATCATCCATGAACCTAGGTCTGGCTATGGCCACAGGCTCAGCAGTCTGTTGAGATGTGATGCCACAAGAATTACTTCATTACTCATTCTGTTTATTGAATCGACAGAGGGAATACAAAGACTGGGCAAGTGCTGGGCACTGACATGGAAAAGGTGGAATTCAAACGAAATTTCAAAATCCCAGGAAAGCAAATCAAAGTTACTGTAATTTCAGTAAAACAAAAAAATTAAAGACATTTAATATACCACACATTTATAAAATAAATGTCAACCAAAAGGTGTCTTGTAAATAATTAGTAGAACAAGTGAAAATAAATATAAGACCTGAAGTTTTTATACTTTAATGAAATAATAAAACAAAGAAATTTAAACTACTAAATATAATCTGAGAGGCAGTTAAAAAGCAAACCCCAAAGTTTAAGAACACAATCCTCTGGCAACATCTTATCAGTCCATGGTTAACTCCATACCAACAGCTCTGTTAGCTACACACACCACAATGCCTTAGCACTTTCCACAGCTCAGAGATCTCTGGAGCAGCACCCAGGTTCTTTACATGATCTCTACAGCTTGGTTTATAAGCATATACATGCCTTTGTGATCTATCTCCCTACACACACACACACACACACACACACACACACACACACACACACACACACACACACGCTCTCTCTCCCCTCTTTCTCTCCCCCCACCCTCTCTAGGGGCCAATAACATTACCATCGAGCCTATAAATGTTGATTTAATTCTAGCATGTTGATCCTGATAATGTAAATGTCTAAGTTAAAGATGGGACACAATTTCATTCTTATAAAAATAGACAAGTATTAACCAAGCCTTAAACTTGAGAGTACTTTACATGTGCACAAGACGTTCAGTAAAAATGACAACCTAAAAATTGTTCCTAGTATATTTTATGAATCGTTCTTTCTTACACACTTACACACACACACACACACACACACACACACACACACACACACACACACACACTTTTATACGATTAACTTCATTAAATCCAGGCAATCTGGATTAAGTAGATAGGGATGGGTTTTTGCAACTCTAGGGCAGCTGCTATGACAGTAACTCAACACTGCAAAGTTCAGGTTGGTCTCACCCTGTTTTTAGAAAGTGTCTAAGTGTAACTGCAAATTCACCTCTTTTAAGTTAGCAGTTTATGTGAAATCAGGTATGGTTTTGGAAATGGTGGTAATGCTTTGGCCAGCAACACAAAGGGAGAGTTGGTGAAGTCTAAATGAGACATTAAAGTAAAATTACTAAGTAAAAATGTGTTTTTAGAAATGGGAACAACGGATCTTAAGACAATTTATCTTCTTTCCTCCCATCCTTCTGCTGTAAAGTAAGCGATGAGAGGTGTGCAAGACATGCACCCACTGGGAGGCAGGGGTCAGTTCTTGTTTGCAGGAACCAACATCCTAAAAAAGAAAATTTCAAGACGGGGAGGGGTGGGGAAAGAATTTTCTATTAATGCCACAGAACGCCAGTTGAGGCAGTGCACTCCTAATTGACTAATCTTGCAGAATTACTGTTTCGGTTTCCCTAGCAGGTTAATTTAATTACTTATAATTCAGAGAATTCCATTTTTTGTTCTCCCACCCAATAAAATGAGTCAATTTATGGGGACATTTGCAAATAAAATGTCCTGTTATGACCACTTACCTGGGTTACCAGAACATTTATCTGGCCAGGAAGAGCAGCGCCATACAGCTGGCATGAATACTAGTTAGAATCAAAACCCAAATCTCCCCTAACTCACTCCCTCTCCGATTCTTTCCATCACCACCCACAAACCAACCTCAGTGATCCCCGAATCCAACACTTTACCACTAAGAACCAGTTATTTAGAGGAAAGAGACATTTAATTTCATTCTTACTCTAGCCCTTAATCGATGCATTAACAACAAAAGCATTTCAAGCACATGGAGTTGAGCCTACTAACCTGATTTTTGGAGGCAAAATTCTCCACTACTTTGATCTATGTGCAAAAAGTCTTGGTACTTTTCAGCTCAGACATTGGCTAGCGCCTTGTGGCAGGCCTGACAGGATTCTCTCAAGCCTTCCTAGAGTTAGCACATTGTCAGAGACCCTCACTTAACTCCTGCCACCAGGCTCTTCCACCACAAACCCTAGGTCTCTTCACCACCTCTCTACCACACTCAATTCATGGCAAGTGTACGAAACAGACGCTTACAGCACATTGGCACGGTCAAGTAGCAGTCTCTAGAGGAAGCTGCCAGCTATGACAGACCTGGAACCCAAACTCACCTAGCTTCTATGAACAGCTCTGCATAGCTCTAACTCCCCTCTAACAGGGTTATGTTCTGCTGATGTCCCTCACCTTTGGTGTTTTAAATGTACTTCAGAAGCACTGTGAAAACTCAGATCTAGGTGCAGCCGGGTGTGCTAGCAGAACATAAGGGCCAACTGCCCTGCTGGGTACAAACCTCAGGGAACACTATGTATGTGCCACATAGTACAATGTAACCACATCTGTAAAGAGCTGTGGAGTTCTACACCCACACGTTGTTAGTGATTGTTACTGTAGAGACTGGGGTATGTGGGTTAATGGCTTCAGGGTATATCAATCAAAAGATGGTTTTAACTGCACTGAGGTAAAGAGGAGTTGCCACTTAATTATATACAGTTATGAATGAAAATTTTTATTCAAGCTTAAAGTGAAAAGTAATTTTAGTCAAGAAAATGAAGTACCAGATAAACGGTAACATATTATTTTAACTAAGAAGTATCAAAACAGGATTTCTTTGATTTTCTAAAGTGGTGGTCTTTGAAAAATGATGCTTAAAGGATTCTCTTACATACCCATTCGAATTAATAATCTGCTGACTATGATCTGTCATCTCCTTACTGTGGCTTTGGGAGAATGAACACTATCTTAAGGCCAAATGTGTTTTCTTCTCCCACTTCCTAGCTTTTCCCTTCCTATGACCCCCACAGTGGGAAGACTCCTCAGTACAGGCCTGGCTCTTCTCAGGGTCCTGAAGGGTGTGATCATGGCAAATGCTATGGACTTGGCTTGGCCTCAAGGGCAAGTTGTACAAGATTTTCTTTTTTTTGTTCACCAGAATACATTGGGAGTAATTCCACTTTCCAATAGCTGTGGTCACCCTGGTTATCCCCGATTGGAAAACATGGATTTCGAGGGAAACTGTTAGACCCAACAGTTATGAGGTTTAAAGCGCATCATGAACATCAGTTGGGCTTATGTTAGCTAGAAGGTTTTCAAAATGAGTAGTCTTTTCTTCCATAAAGGAAACATTCCCGTGAACTAAAGGGGAGGAGAGGGAAAGACTGTCCACAGCACCAGTTTGAATGAGGTTCATTATGGCAACATCTGAGAAGCTGAGAAGGAATCTTCTTAAATGAGTGTCCCTACATATGTTGGACATTAAGGGCCATTAGGAGAAACGATTCAGGCTTTAATTCCAGTTTCATGTTCGGAGCCTGCTGAATTCCTCTACGATTCAAAATTCAACTACACTACCAATCCCCGAAGTGGGTCTATCTCCTGATGTCTACTTTTGCTAGATCACACCAAAATGATTCCTGCAAGTTCAGAAGAACTTGGTACAAGCTGTCTTGAAAACCTAGACTGATGCTGATCTCCCATGTTTATTTATAAAATTTTCCTTTTTGAATCTTGAATTTCTTCAGTATTGTGTACTGATGTTCCTTCGGGAAGAAAATAAAAAGGGGGAACCTTCAGAGTATCTTTCTGGCTTTCCTGTGCCATGTCCTTGTGAACACTTTCTGACCATGCCATGTCTCACGTGGCACTCAGAACAGCATCGGTTACACTGCGTATCTCAGTCACAGAGGACACTGTTTTTAAGCTGGTTTAGATTTCAAATGTATACAAATGAAGTCACTTTAATCCTATAAATACTTCTTAATTTATTTTTAAAAAATTGTGCTGTTAACCCTTTTACGGGGCAACAAGCTATGTGAAAAGTACAAAACTTTTTGTCAAATGTAATATTGAGAGTGCTTTAGACATAGTTCACTGGTTTATCATCTGATCAGTATATACTGCGCAACGGGCAAGGCTAGAATCCATGAACCAAGCTGCAAAGATCTCAAGCTAAATAAGGCGGAAAGATTTGGAGAAACAAAAGGAAATTCTTTCCTGTCCAATGTATACTCTTCAGACTAATGAACTCTTCCTATCAAGCCTTCTAAACTGTTAAATAAAGTTTCCAAACAAGCATTTGAACTTCATTACACAGAAGAGCAACAAGAATGGTATCCCACCAGACAAAAGGCAGGAGGGAAAATATATATACTGAGTTCAATGGGTAAGCCTGAATGTAGCACAGTTCTTCACAACCGATGGGGATAATTCAACATGGTGTCCAACAACGTTCTAAAGACGTGCTTCATCACTGGTTACTATGAAGCAAGGTGTAAATGTTTGGCCCCAATCGGGCTTCAAAATGGTTCTTTTTTCACGACGAGCATGTCTGTCCAGCTATCAATCATGTTTGTTTGCACCAAATCCCAAGCCATTAAAATACGACTAATTTTAAGTTAAACAGAAGTCGTCTGCTCCAAATTCGCCATCAACTATCCATGCTACTGCATTCCTCTGAATGAAGACCAGATGAAATGTGCAGAGAAAAGGGAAGAGAGAAAAGAGACCAGTTAGAAACTTTCAACATCTGCATCAAGAAATAACAGAGTAACAATAAACAAATTATTAATACTTTCATAATCATTGAACAACAGGCCGGCCTCTCTCAGTTTTTAGGTGATACATTAAATTATAACCTTGTGATTATTTTGAATAATGGAGAAGAGGGAATGAGTAATTATGTTAGAATTTCCCATTTCTATGTTACTCTTGAAGGAAAGGGTAGGGTTGAGACAAAGTCTCACTGGGTCACTTTGGCTGGCCTGGCACTCACTAGGTAGACCAGGATCGTCTTGAACTTGAAGAGATCTACCTGCCTCTGCCTCCCGAGTGCTAGGATTAAAGGCGTAAACAACCATGCCTGTCAGATTTCCTATTTTTAAAATAAAGCTTGAAATAGATAATTAAATAAGAAAATTTTTGCTAGTTTACAACAAAAAAGATGGAAAGGGAACTCTGGTGGTATGAGGTGGAGCGGAACATTCTGTCTGCTCAGCTCCTCCAACTGGTCCCAGTCCACCTCATTATCCAGCTCTGTTTGGGAAAAGGATGTGACATTTAAGTTCACATACACCAAAATACGTTCATTTAGAGTGTCTAAGTTTTAGTAAACTCAGTTTGTATTATCAGTATACAATGTTAGACCACCTTCTCAATCTTACAGCAATCATGCATTCTGATAAAAACAAAACCGTTCCTCTGGCCTGTGGATTGGCCTATTTTTATATCACTTTAATATAAAATGTAATTACAGCACATGCTATGTCTGGTATATTTTTGTTTCTAGTATGTTTCATTCAGCCTACTGATTTCTAGGTTCATGCACCTTACGCTGATAGCATGTGTAAACATTCCACTTATTCATTTTATTTTATACCGCCCCCAAACACACAATCAAAAATCAGAAAGTAACCAATTCTGCAACTTAACACAAAAAAAATCAGCAACTTCTCCTTAAAAAAGTTTTGGGGCTAGGAGCTATGATGATAGACAAGCAGCTAAAAACAATGGCTGTTGGGGCTGGGGATTTAGCTCAGTGGTAGAGGGCTTACCTAGGAAGCGCAAGGCCCTGGGTTCGGTCCCCAGCTCCGAAAAAGAACCAAAAAAAAAAAAAAAACAAAAAAAAACAATGGCTGTCCTTGAAGGGGACCATGGTTTGATACCTAGAATGCACACGGTGGGTTTGTAAAGCCTCTAACTCCTGTCCCAGAGAAGCAGATGGCCTCTTCTGGCTTCTGGGAAAACACCCATAACATAAAAATAAATTCATTTAAAGAAGTTCATGGGGGCTGGAGAGATGACTCAGCAGTTAAGAGCACTGACTGCTCTTCCAGAGGTCCTGAGTTCAATTCCCAGCAACCACATGGTGGCTCACAGCCATCTGTAAGGGGATCTGATGCCCTCTTCTGGTGTGTCTAAACTCTTATCCCATGCTGGGTAAAACAGCTCTCATGAGCTGCTGCCACATGACCAGTACTTTCCTACTTCTTCCAATCACATTCTGAATGCCTAACAAAATAAAGAACTATTGGATGTAAGAGAGTGGGCCTTAGGGTTGGGGATTCAGCTCAGTGGTAGAGCGATTGCCTAGCAAGGCCCTGGGTTCGGTCCTCAGCTCCGGAAAAAACAACAACAACAACAACAACAACAACAAAAAAAAAAAAAAAAAAAAAAAAGAGAGGGCCTTGGCAGAAACTAGGACCCACGCAGGAGAAGCAACAGTAAAATCTCCAAGTCCCAGCAACCTCACTCCAAGTCTCACACTTTTTCATTCTCAACTCTGTGTGGATTTTTTTTTTTTTTTTTTTTTTGGTTTTTAAGACAGATTTCTCTGTGTAGACCAGCCTACCCTCCAACCCAGAGATTCTCCCACCTCTGCCTTAAAGGTGTGTGCCACCACTACCCAGCCTCATCTATTTATATATTTAAAAAAACAAAAAACAAAAACAAAACAAAAAGCTAACTTCCCTCCAATGGAAATCATTAGTTAAATTGTTGGATTTTTTTTTTTTTTACTAAATTACTGAGAGGCTGGAGACATAGGTGGCTTTAGAAGTTAAGAGTCTTTGTTACTCTTGCAGAGGACTGGCATGTGGGTCCCAGGATCATATCAGGTAGCATGGGCACACAGGCACACACAAGAAAAACAAAACAAAAACACCAACATAGGTGCAACACACTGAACAAAACAATCTGTAAGTCATTTCCTTCCAAACAAGACATTTTTACTTCTTCTCTTTGAGGAAAATAAAGATATTTACATAAAATTATTACTTCTCTCTAGTACTATTATATTTAATCAAGAATTTGTCCTCATCTGTTAGCTTTATGACTTTCTTCATCTTCAAGTATCAAGGTGGTGGGGAAAACCTTGCAGCCGAAACGGCAGCATTCAACACGTTACTGAGCTCTGTCATGTTTTGGTTCCTTCCTATAAAATGAAAATGAAACTGTGTCGCCCACAAGGTCATGAACATATGTGAGGTTCCTTCCCTATAAAATGAAAATGTATCTCCTATAAGACCATACACACATGAGAGAGCAAATCCTCTTGAGCATGCTACTTGGCACATAGGCAGCCCGGGAAATTTTAGTCTCTCCTTTCCCTCACTGTCAGACATAGCTCATGTCAGTATAGCACATTCTATACAGTGCTAAGATATTAGGAAAATCCCAAAATAATCATCATTAAAATTAATGTTTCTCAAGTTTTATACATGTTTGTTCTCATATGTATAAAAAATGTTTCATGTAATATCACATTTACATGACAAAACATTTTAATAGATTTGTATGTGCATGCAAGCAAGGTGGTAAGATATATGGTGGTCAGAGGACAATCTTGAGCATCGCCCTTCTTCCAGTTCAAGAGGAAGTCTCTCATTCGCTGCACATGCCTGACAGTTCTGCTGCCCCCTCCCACATCCCATAGAAGCAAAGGGATTGATTTTAGATTCACATTGCTGTACACCAACATGGGGGTTCTGGAATCCAAACTCAAGTCCTCATGCCTATGTGGCAAGCACTTACCACTGACCCGCCTGCGAATCCAAAGATCTTTAATTAATACTACAGCTAATCTGATGCAAATGAGGCAGCATATTCTAGCTTACTTCTTCATTGCCTCTCTAAAAGTAATAAAACCTAATCCTAGATTTCTTAAACTCTTTCCATAAAATGAGATAGGTGAAAAGAAGAAGAAAAAAAGCCATATTGCATGTTTCAACCACTATATAAAGTACTGTCAACTTGGCAATGCTTCATCTCGGGAACAGAACGGTATGACCTTACCTTCAATATTCTGGTGGTCTATGAAAGGCGCTGGTCCCCATATTCTAACAGTGCCATCGTCTGAGGCGCTGGCCATCATGGATGGGATCTGTGGGTTCCAGCTAACACAATTTACTGTGCGCGTGTGCCCTGTGAGCTCCGCAATGGGCAGTTCGCTACGTTTGTGCCAGATGTAAACCTTGTGATCTAAATGTACAGCAATTCAGAGAAATGTTAGGAAGCTATAATTGACAAAATTACTGAGTAAAAATTACTATTTATTATGATTACAATTTACAGGGAGAAAAAAATACAGATAATTTAATAAATTAATTTTGTGAAAGCCATGTTACCTTTTTCTGTTTGAGCTCTAAAAATCACAAAAACATTTGTAAGAGTTTGTTCACATATGACTGATAAACTTGCAACCTGGGGCAAGATGGCTCAGCAGTTACGAGTGCTTACTGCCCCTTAGATGGCCAGAGTTCAGTCAGTTCCCACGCACCTATGTGTTGGCTCCTTCTGCAGGCATCCGCACTCACATTCATGTGTGCACATACATACTTAAACACCTAACAGCATTTTTTAACAGAAAAACTCCAATTACAATGAGGGTGTATGAACATAGGGAAGTACAGAACAGAGATGATTAGTACACTGTGTGGAGATCTCAGGTGACAAAAAAAACAAGGTATCCAAACTGAAAACCAGCAACAATTCAGAATACTTTGTGTAATTAAACTATCGCCATGCTATGAAGTGGGTACTATGCTTCCCCCATAATGTAAAGACAGTAACCAAGTTAAGCCACCTCTTATCCAAATGCAGTTAGCCTCTTAATTGTAACGGCCCTGCTTAGGGATTACTACAGACAACCACCTTACTTCTATCTGCATCTTATATGTAGCTTCTAGAAGAGGCTAATCTCATGAAGTGACCATAGGAAAAATTAAATCCATTGCACCTTAGTGATAAGCTAATTACATGACCACGGTTCTAAGTCTGAAAGCAGAACTCAAGGATAAACCAAGTTTATTAAGACATCTATTGGTGAACCAAAGGGTCAGTGTGGAAATCTGTGAATGAGTGAGTGAGTGAGTGGCCTGTTCTACGTTTCAGGAGCTAGGATTCAGGGCACGCACTGCCATACCTGGTGGTTTGTTGTAGTTCAGTGAAAGTGCACAGGCTTGAAAAGTGTGACGATAGATACACACCTTTGATTCCACAACCTGGGAGATGGGCAGATTTCTGTGAGTTGTGGTTCATGTGAAGACATGTTCACGGGAAGTATGTGCTGACAAGGCAGTAAACAAAGTAGGATCTGAAGCCATCAAGGTCAGAACTAGGCATGGCTTATGATGACTATGTTCTAATCTATTCCTGTGTAAGACAGTTGTTCTTTGTTTCTTTTTCTCCTGGGAGACAGGCTCATGTAGCCCAGGCAGTCTCACACTCACCATGTTGCAGAGGATGACCCTGAACTTATGACCCTCTTGCCTGTACTCCTAGTGCTGCGATTATAGGTGTGAGCACTATGCATGAACGTGTGAGGGACTGAACCCAGAGCTTTAAGCACATACACCAACTAAGCCATAGCCACACGGGTGTGGGCCTATGTTCTCTGTGTAGCCCTGGCTGTCCTAAACTCAGAGACCTGCCTAGCTCTGCGTCCACCTTTAGAGATTCAAGGCATGTGCCACTATGACCAGCAAGGCTGACTGTTACCAACCTTCGAAAATGCCCAATCCCATGAACAAACAAGTGTAAGGATTAACTTGATTCAAAATCTCACACACTTCCAAACCATGGCCATCAGAGGCACTACTAATCCGTAACAGTAAGGACGGCTTAGCCAGGGAATGAGAGCAGCTTGAGGCCCTGGGTCCTACCACCACCACCACCACAAAGGAAAACAAACAAAACCTAATAACAAAATTAACAACAAAATTAAGGACTCAAGCCATTTCCCGAAAGGTAACATAAGGGTACTGGATGACAGACTAAAAAAATGTAAGATCAGATCTTATGCTTGCCAAGAAATATGCTCCCCTGAAAGGCAGGGAGAGAACTGCACCAGTGGGGCAGGAATACTTTACCTTCACTGCCACTAGCGATGAAGTCTTCATTATGGCCTCCAAAGCACGAATGAATTGTATAAAACCCTTGTGTAACACCTTGATATTTCCTTACTAAAACTCTGTCTTGCAAGTCCCATAAATGAACTCCCTGTAGGGAAAAAAAAAATCCTTGTTGCTGCTGTTTTCTGAGACAGGGTCTCACTCTGAGCCCTGCAGGTTTTGCCGGTGTGTGTGTGGGGGGGGGGGGGCTTTTTATTTTTAAAGTTAACCTCATTGTATGCCCCCAGCTCCCATGGAACTGACCAAGCTTCTGACATCCTCCTGCCCACCACACTTTTCTTTAAAAAAAAAAAAAAAAATACAAGAGGATTTCTCTGTGTAGCCCTGGAACTCACTCACTCTGCAGACCAGGCTGGTCTCAAACTCAGACCCACCGGCCTCTACTGCCCCTAACTGGGATTAATGGTGTGCAGCACTGCACCCAGCCCTCATAGCAGAAGCGCATACAAATCACTGGTTTGTTTTACTTTTTAAGAGACTATCTTCATGGGCTGCTCAATGGTTCTAAATCTTCCTAATGCTGGGATCTTTCAAGGCTGCTCCTAATGGCGTGCTGACCCCCCAACCATAAAATTATTTTGTTGCTACTCATAACTGTAATTTTGCTGCTGTTATGAATCTTACTGTAAATATCTGATAGGTAACCCCCATGAAAAGGTCACTCCACCCAGAGAGGGGTTGTGACCCACAGGCTGAGCTGAGAAGCACTGACCTAGCCCAGCTGGCTTGGAGCTGCCATGCACACCAGGAGTGTTAGGTAAATTCCTAACACTTGGGCAAGTGCTGGGACAGAAGGTGTGGTCTCTCCGACCCAGTCTAATAGAGTTTAACAGTCACTGTGAATAGTCCTTTGCGTAAGGAGCACTTTCAGCTTCTATTGTCAAAAATGTCAGTTATTTCAACTAACTTATTCTTGATCCTTACACATTTAAACACTAAACTCAGGTATTTTACACTTATACTAAAACAACAAAAGCAAATTTTCACTAAAACAAAAATTTTTAAATGTTTTAAAAAAACCATACCTGAGTTGCTACATTTAACAAAGCTAGTCGGCCGTTTTTTGAAATAGTAAATGACATAATAGGATGATCCTCTTGTACTCTGTAATCAGAAATGATTGGTCAGGAACAGCAAATGAGGAGCCAAGTATTTCAAAATAGGAGAGACTATAAAATATTATAGTTTAAATGATATTTTGCCATACATAGGTCAATCAGAATGAGCGAGCAAATACTACCTAAATGCCAGCTCAGATTACCAATCAAAATAAAAAAGCAAACAAACAAAAATTGCTTTTCTGAAAAAGCCCAACTAAACACACATTTTGGTATATTAGAGCATTTCTTTCTTTTTCCTTCCTTCCTTCCCAACCCCCTCCCCCCGTTCTTCTAAAGCGGAGTTTCTCTGTGCAGTCCTGGCTGCTCTGGAACTCAGAGATCTGCCTGCCTCTGCCTCCTGAGTCATAGGATTAAAGGGACGGGCCACCACCACACCAGCTAAATGAGACCTTTTCTAATGGAAACAAAATAGTTACATGTTTCTATCTGTCAGGTCCTCGAAGTTGTAGCCCCGGATTCTCTGGTGTGTGTCAGAAGCCAGCACAGTCTTCCCGTCACTCAAGCACCACAGGCATTGCACTCGCACTCCCTCCCAGGAGTCCAGAAGATTTCCATCCAGGTCCTAAGCAGAAAAACAAGAAACCGAAACAAACCTCTCAGAAACGCTTGGCACTGCTTTCTGAGAACAATGTGACAAGGAACTAACTGCTAGGGTGAGCTGACCCTGGAGTATAGTAAACAACCTACCCAGGAGAAAAGCAGGCGGTTACACAGCCTGTTAGAATCTGTTTGATGCCACAAAGACCAACTATGAATGAGTTTCTGTAAACACCTAACTAATATGATGCAGTGAGGGAAAAATAATCTAAGAACCAACCCGTCAGCCATGTGAGACAGGGACAGGACAGACGGAACCTGCACAGCACAAGGACACTTCATTCATCACAGCTCCCAGGGTAACTACCTTAACTTAATTAACTAAACTACAACTGCCTGGCATGGTGATGCGTGCCTCCAACCCCAGCATTCTGTAGGCAGATGTAGGAAGACCTCTGAGTGTGTGAGGTCTGGTCCACAGAGGGAATGTCAGGACAGTCAGGGGTACAGAGAGCCTGCCCCAAAAAGAAGAACACAAGTGCAATCCACATAGGAGCTGGTGACCATAAGATCCCTGAAATTCTAGAAAATTCTTCAGCGGTTGGCACTTCTTAAAGGGTTTGTAGAAAATCATGTGTCTCTGTGAGGTGTGTACACATGAGCAGTCACTCCTGAAGCTGGAATGGGACACTGGACCCCCTGAAGGCAGAGGCAGAGGCAGCTGTGAGCCACGCAGCACAGGTACTGGGACCCAGCCTGGGTCCTGTGGAAAAGTACTGCGTGTTCAACCTCTGTGCCGCCCTTTCAGCTGCGCATCGGTTACTTTACTCTGCAGATGTTTCTATCCCGTCTGCTCATCAACACCAGCATTCTTGTGGGTGGTTGTAGTTCCACACAAGGTCTCATAAATCCCAGGCTGACCATGCAGAATCGTCTTGTCTCCCAAGTGCTAGAACTGCAGTGTGTACTACCCTGCCCAGTTTTACTGGGTCCTGGGGAACAAACTCAGAGCTCTGTATATGTTAGCCAGACATTGTACAATCTGAGCTACAGCCTACAAATATGCTTTATTGCTTTTTGATTTCTTGAGATGGGGTCTCTCACTTTATAGTCCAGGTTAGTATCTAATTCACTATAGCCCAGGCTATCCTGTAACTATGCAATTTTCCCCATTCAGTCTTCCAAGGGCAGGGATTATAGGCATGGCTACCATGCCCAGCTAGTAATGTTTTACTTACGAAGGTCTAAACCCACTCAAAAGAAATTGCTGAGATTTCCAGTCCTATAAATTAGTACCGGGGTTGGGGATTTAGCTCAGTGGTAGAGCGCTTGCCTAAGCGCAAGGCCCTGGGTTCGGTCCCCAGCTCCGAAAAAAAGAACCAAAAAAAAAAAAAAAAAAAAAAAATTTAGTACCTTTGTTTTTGAGACCTTTGTTTTGGTAGTCCTGGCTGAATTAGACCTCAATGATCCACCACCCTCTGCCTCCCAAATACTGGAGTATAGCTAATTCTACATTTTTCATGAATACCTGAAAGAGTTTTAAAAATAGGAAAAAAGAACAGTAAGGAATATTCTATCAAATACTCACTTAGGAGCAAGGTGAACCAGGTTTTCATGCAGCGTGTCAAGTGAATCTGCTTTTATTTTATGTTTTCCTTTTTTGAGAAGGCTCTCACTGTATACATAGCCTTGGCTAGCCTGTAACTCAGGGAGATCTGTCTAGCCCCACCTTTCAAGTGCTGTGATTTAAAGCATGTGCCACCATTCCCAGTAAGTAGAAATTTAAAGGATCATTTAAAAAATAAAAAACGATTTCCGTTTAAGTAGTCAAGACAGTGGTGAGGAGGCACTCGGTACTTACGCACTGGTAGAACTGGCCGCGCTGACCTCCCGTCACAAAGCGTTTCCCATCTGGATTCCAGGCTACACTGGTCAGACTATCTTCATGAGATTGGCTCATTTTTGTTCTTAATTCTCCCGTCTATAAGGAAATAGAACTGTGGATAAGATGTTTGAGATTTATCTCTAGGGGGATAGAGAGTAAAAGACTGTGAAGGAAGAGGAGAACGGAGAGATTTTCCTGGTCAGAAAAACACATTTTGTGGCCTCACCAGAAACAAGACTATAGCACTTAACAAAAACTAACAAGTTCAGATATGAGATAACCTTTAATAAATTCTAATAAAATTTTTATCTTAAAAGAATTACATTCATAAACTAACAATTTTTCACAATCAAGACAATGAAAATCCCGAAGTTATACCCTAAACCCTTCTGATCTTCCAGCTAACTCCAAAATTCTTTATGGATTTTATCCTAAAACTGTATTAATGCAACTAGCAATTCTTTTTAAAAAAAAGTTATTTATTTATTCTATGAGTACACTGTCACTGTCTTCAGACACCAGAAGAGGGCATCAGGCTCATGGTTGTGAGCCACCATGTGGTTGCTGGGAATTGAACTCAGGACCTCTGGAAGAGCAGTCAGTGCTCTTAACCGCTGAGCACCTCACCAGCCCCTTGAGTGTTTACTTTTAACAAATACATTAAAACAGCTTGGGGCTGGAGAGACAGCTCAGTGGTTAAGAGCGCTGACCTCTTCCAGAGGTCCTGAGTTCAATTCCCAGTAACCACATGGTGGCTCACAGCTATCTGTAATGGGATCTGATGCCCTCTGCTGGTGTCTGAGGACAGCTGCAGTGTACTACAGTATACTTATATATATAGTAAATAATTGTCAATAAAAAGAACAGTAAGCTCTAGGGCAGAAGTTTTCCTTCTACTCTGCACAGACATGAAGTCATTCCATTAGAAACTATGTAAATACAAGCAGTCTGTGGGCTTTTCTTGTTGTTTTGGTATTAAGTCTTTATTTATGTGGATTTTCAAGACAGGGTTTCTCTGTATAGTCCTGGCTGGCTAGAACTCAAGAAATCTGACTGCTTCTGCCTCCACAGTGCTTTACTCCACAGGGAGTAAAGGCATGTGCTGCCATCACCATGACCAGTACCAGCACCTTCAGACTTCTTAAGGACTATCCGTCTAGGAAAAGCCCTAACTTAAGACTACCTAGGAACAGTTATATATATCATAATAACCTTGACCCAGATACTAAACCCTGACCACACAAGTGCCAGTCACTGTATCCTCAGTAATACTATACATGCCTACTTAGGAGGGCAAAAAAGCTTTAATGGGGGAAAAAAAGGTCATTTAGATCAGATTCTCTGTTTTATTCCAATTTTTAGTCATCGTTTTGCCATCTCCCTAAACCCAAACTTTTTTTTTTTTTTTTGGTTCTTTTTTTTCGGAGCTGGGGACCGAACCCAGGGCCTTGCGCTTCCTAGGCAAGTGCTCTACCACTGAGCTAAATCCCCAACCCCCTAAACCCAAACTTAACAATGGTTAATTGCTAACTTGATACAAATAGCACAAAAGACATTTCTGGAACAAAATGAGATATGGTTAGGTGTTAGAAAGTAACAGGTGCTAGAGATGGCTTAGCCATTATTAAAAGCATTTGTTGCTCTTCCAGAGAACCAGGTTCGGTTTTTGCCACCACATGGTGACTTCCTGCCACGAGGACCTGAAGAAGCAGTAGGGAAGCCCTCCTCAGACAGCATCAGGACTGCACCTCTGCTCAGTGTCCACTCTCTTGCCCAGGCCTCCCATGCTTCTTGACTCAACTCTGTGAGGTATCCTTATTCTGTCCTGGAGCTTGCTATGTAGACCAGGGTGCCTTGAACTTGGCTGCCCCTACCTCCACCTTCCAAGTGCTGGAGTCAAGGTGCATAGCACCACAGCCTGCCTGCAGTATTATTTCAGTCTTGTATTAAGTTACTGGATTCAAAGGCCCATCCCATCGAGTTTGACTTTTACACTCAAACCATAGATTATCATTTTTTACTCAAGTTTAAATTTTGAATACGGGATTTCAAAAACATGTAAAATGGAATCAATCTAATGCCAAGTTTTTCTAAAATAATGTCATAAATTATATTTTAAATTAGAAAAAGTAATATAAAAGTATGTTCTTAGAACATTCTTTAGTTGTACTAAACAAGCTCAGACTACTAAATGTAGGCTAAGAGATGCTGTGCTTGCCATCAACATATGAAATTATGGGCTGGAGAGATGGCTCAGTGATTAAGTGCACTGATTACTCTTGCAAAGGTCCTGAGTTCAATTCCCAGCAACCACATGATGGGTCATACCCATCTGTAATGGAATCTGGTGCCCCTCCTGGTGTGTCTGAAGACAGCAACAGTGTACTCATATACATAAAATAATTTTTAAAAAAACCCAAAATATGAAATTATATTTAACACTTGAAAGGTTACGTTTTATACACAATGATGAAAATATAAAAATCTTTTCTGATTCAATAGTATAAGTTCCACTGAGCAAAGTACACATGTTGGAAATGCTTACTGGGCATCTAAGCTCTGATGCCTTAAATAGATTTAAATTTATACCTGAAGCACCACAACTTACAGGAGACAAGTTACAGTAGTTTAAATAGATTTAGATTTATAAATCCAGACACCTGGGCTCTCCACACTTGAAGCACCACAACTTACAGGAGATGAGTTAGAGTAGTTTGGGTTAAACAGTTTTGTTGCATAAACTAAGAATAGTGTTTGTTTGTTTTGTTTTTTTCCCCTTAGAGACAGAGTCTTAGTGTAGCCCTGGCTGACTTGGAACTCCTTCTGTAGACCAGGCTGGCCTCAAACTCCGAGATCTACCCATCTCTGCCTCCTGAGTGCGGATAAGGATAAAAGTTTTAATAAACATATGTATTTAGAGTATGTTGGACAAGAACTAAGGATAGAACTTGCTCACTTGTACATTCCAAAGCCAAAGCTCAGAGCAGTCGTCTGGACCACAAGCAACAAGGTAGCTGTCATCTGGACTCCATGCTATGTAAGAGACACCATACGCATGTCCTTCTAACGTTTTAAGCAGTTTTAACAGGTGTGTATCCTAAAAAATAAAATAAAACAACGGGGTTAAACTCCTACCCTAAAAGCTACCATTTTCTAGCACAAGAACTTAAGTACATTGATGTTCTCATTTATTCTTCGTGTTTCTACACCAATCCCGCGTAAGCTCGGCCACTTGCTTCACAGACATTCACTCACACCGACCGATTAATCACCGACTATAAACAAGAGGTTGTGTACATACAAATATGTATTTGCCCTGAGAAAACTTAAGACTGGAAGTAGATGTGTATACCAAGTCAGCTCTTCTTAACGATTTGGAAAACTTAACTGACACATAAATGCATAAAATACATACTCCTCTGAGGGTAATAAATTTCAACAGTTTCAACTATCACTATCTAATAACGTTCTTACCATCCCTCCCCCCCCCCCCAAAAGAAATCCTGTATCTGGTAGTGCTCATTTCTCTCCTGCAGTTTCCAGAACCATTGCTTTGTTTTTACTGATTTGTCTACTCTGGGTCTCTACTAGTTGGCTCCTTTCACTTCCATGTCTGTGGTTCATTCACACCGTAGGGCATCTGATTTTAGTGATACTCCACTTTACACACACATTTTGTCTGTTTGGTGTCTACAATTTTTAATATTAAGAGTGAAATAGCTAAAACTGTATAGGACTTTTCTGTGGACATGTCTTTTACCACTAACAGTGTGATCCCGACATTATTCTGCTAATAACGACATACTCCAGGGCTCAGATGAAGTTTTAGGAAGATTAAGCAATCTGCCTGCCTGGATAAGGAAGGCACCTCAGAATCAATGGGGATGACCTTAGAAGTGACTCACTACACTGGGGACACGGAACCCGAAATGGCCACCTGCTGTAGCCAGGCAGGAACCCTGGTAGAATGACAGACACAAACCCACCCAAAACACATTCAACCCCAAATCTACCTTGTCCAGAGGGAATGCAGGGCAGGGCATGGAGGACAGACTGAGGGAATGACCGACCGATACCCGGTCCAACTGAGACCCACCCATGGGCAACACCAATCCCTCACACTACTAAGGACACTCTGTTATGCTTACAGACAGGAGCATGTGGTCCTCTGAGAGGCTCTCCCTAGCAGCTGACTCAGATACAGGTACCCACAGTCAAACAGAGGATGGAGCTTGGAGACTCTTATGGAAGAACAGGAAGGAGGATTGTGGCCCCTGAGGGGGGTAGGAACTCCACAGGAAGACCAACAAACCTGGACCCTTGGGGACTCACACAGCCTGAACCACCAGCCAAAGAACATACATGGGCTGGACCTACGCCTTCCTGCATACATGTAGCAGATGTGCAGCTTGGTCTTCATGGAGGTCCTGAACAACTGGAGTGGGGGCTATCCCCAAAGCTGTTACCTGTCTGTGGGACATGTTCTTCTAGCTGGGCTGCCTTGTCTGGCCTCAGTGGGAGAGGAAGTGCCTCGCCTGCAGAGACTTGAAGTGCCAGGATGAAGAGATATCAGGGGGCCCCAACCCACTTGGAGAAGGGAAGGGAAGCTGGGGGAATTATGGGAAACAGTGACTGGGAAGGGGACAATGAATGGAATATAAAGTGAATAATAAAAGAAATCTGTCTTTGCCAGTGAAGAGAATGTGCATAGGCTGCCTCCTTCAGGCCTATGCTGTGCACGCTGAGCTACACACAGAGCAAATGGCTAAGTGGCATGGCTGGCAAAGTTGGCATGTTCACCTCACAGTAACAGCTGGATTTGACATGGTGGGTTAAACCACTAAAAAATGCCAGTCTAGGGCTGGAGAGATAGCTCAGTGGTCAAGAACACTGACTGCTCTTACAGAGGTCCTGAGTTAAATTCCCAGCAACCACATGATGTAATGGGTTCTAATGCCCTCTTCTGGTGTGTCTGAAGACAGCGACAGTGTACTCATATATAATAAGTAAATCTTTTTTTTTTTTTTTTTTTTAAAAAGCCAGTCTAGGGACAAGGACTTAAGACATTAAGGGCTAGGGAGTGGGTGGGAGCACCGATGCTGAGGATGAAGAAGGAAAAGACCCAAACAAGCTAACCCAGCAGTCTCAAACATGCGCGCATACAAGATGAGGATGTGCACACAGAGCATAACAAAAGGCCCGACCTGTCAGAACCAAAGACTGGAAGAGAGCACTGTAGAGGGACAAGGCAATAGATCCTAGCAGTACGTACGATGCCTGAGGTCCAATCCCAGCACTCAGGGTGGGGTAGAAAACAAACTCCAAATTTCTGGTTTAAGGAAGGTAAAAAGAAAATAGAGGAAATGTGACCTAGTAATATGGACTAGAGATTTACTGAGCCCAACTTAAAAATAAACTACGTCTATTTGTGTACTTGTTAGGGTGGGAAGTGGGGTGCAGAGGCCAGAAGAGGTTTCACCTGTGGCCTAAGACTAAAGTTACACGCAGTTCTGGTGGTCCCAATGGCCTGATATTGATGTTAGGAACTAAACTGGGGTCCTCTGGAAGAACAGGAAATGCTTGATCACTGAGCCATGTCTCCAGCCCCTTGAACGAAATTTAAGCCTGGAGTGGGAGGATCTATTAGTGATGACGTCTAAGAAAGTAAAACGGGTCTGAAGACAGTGTAATAAACTGAAGTCCCCGGCCCCAGACTGTAAGAACTGGGAAGTGGACTGTTGATTTGTAGTAAGAACTGGGAAGTGGACTGTTGATTTGTAGTAAGAACTGGGAAGTGGACTGTTGATTTGTAGGTCCTACGCTCATCTTACATGACAGTACAGTCCAATCCATCATCTTCAGAAATCAAAATATCTAATAATACAACAGTTTAAAATCAGATCAAGGGCAGGTCATATTGGCTTACATAATTTTAAATCTTTTTTGACTAGCTCAACATTGCCAAACGCAAAATCTGGACAAAACAGTACTCCAGATGTATACAAAGATTTGCTTCTAAGTTGACAATAAATTTCTTTACAAATATTTATCTAGAAAACCAACTGTTTTATTCAGGCATGGTATCTCAGTACTTGGAAGGTTAGACATAGGAAGATCCTAAGTTCCCGCCTAGGCTAGGCTACACATAAGATCCTATCTCAAAAGACCACAGGAGGAACGAAGAGAGGCTGGTAGGAAAGGAAGGGAAGAGAAAGACAAAAGAGGAAGACAAAGAAAAGAGACCAATTGCCTTAAATAACTCAATAGGAAATAACTCTGAACGGTACAGGTGCAGCTCTCTCCCGGGCCCCATCTGACTCCCAGCACCTGGCAGCAGCTTACAGACATCTGACTCCAGCTCCACGGGGTCCGACCCTTCTCTGGCCTCAGAGGAACCAGTTGTACACACACACAGGCAAAACACCCACTGTTGGGTTTTATCAAGAGCATAGTCAACTTTTCTAAACAGTATCTGAAAAGTGCCATCACACCAAGAGTTAACCAGCCTCAGGGAACCTTCAATATAGTGTAACCATCTAAAAATTATCCTCACATTTCAGATTGGAATCGAAGTATTAATTCTGCATTCCTAAATTAATATGGCCTTACAACTGATACCTAATACATTCTGCATAGTCAGTATTACAAGAAAAACATTCTGTGAAACACTGGCATACAAGTCTAAACTCCTCAGCAAAAGATTCAAAAGATTTGCTTCTTTAGGTTCATCTCCTGGTCTTCTAAAAACTCTTCTCCCAAATGAGCCTAGGCTGTTCCTAAAGGTACTCAGTCCACTGGTTGACCTTGTCTTTAAGAGAACAATGTAGCCAGGTGTGGTAGTGCAAGTCTTTAATTCCCCCTCACTCCTGAGGCAGAGGCAGGTAGACCTCTGAGTCTGAGGCCAGCCAGGGCTACACAGAAAGAGAGACTCTGTCTCAAAAACTAAACCAACAAAAAAAGAGATCTATGTAAACTACAACCTCACTGGCCTTGTCCTTTGTTTCCCAGGTGATCAACTTTCACAGCCTAAGCTTGAACCTACAGCCAGAACTTTAAGTTATGTGTGCTTCCATGCCTGGACCCACGTAGTGTGTGCATGTGTGCCTGCTATGATCATCAGCTGCTGATGTGGCTTCATGAATATCTACCAGAAACAGCGGGTAAAACATACGGAAATTACTTGGTGCATTTGTTTGCTGTCTGGGTCAGTTAGCATCAGTGACTTCATTCCTTGTATCAAAGTCTGTTAAAAGATTTCTATAGGGCTGGAGAGATGGCTCAGTGGTTAAGAGCACTGACCATTCTTCCAGAGGTCGTGAGTTCAATTCCCAGCAACCACAAGGTGGCTCACAACCATCTATAATGGGATCTGATGCCCCCTTCTGGTGTGTCTGAAGACAGCAACAGTGTACAGTGTACTCATATACATAAAATAAATACATAATTCTTAAAAAGATTTCTGTAAAAGTGTCTCCTATTCCTTCCCCACGTGATGCTTTTCCATCAGTCATTTAAAAAAATAAGCCCTTTGTTGGGGACAGACATAAATACACAGACAGGCAGATTCAGATTTGTACCACAGAGAGACAAGGAATGGGAAAGGCATCAAGAGGAGGTAGAAGGTGAGGGTTCAAACCTGGGCACATTGTTGGTTAAATGGCTCTAAGAGGACAGGCTTACTGTTTCCCTTCCTTAGGGATGTTGGTGAATTATTTGTGACTGAGCTTACCACTAATGCATTTAAACTGAGAGTACATTACATTACAGAGAAGTATTAGCAAGTATATTAGGTAACAAGGTAAATGCAGTATTGTCCCGTAACAGAGAAATTTCAAACACTCTCATTTCATATTATGATTGCAGCAGATACCTTACAAACGTTACTAATTCACAATGCTGGTAGTCATTATCGGCTACTAAAATTTAGTGCTAATAAAGGAGCATCATATTTTGTACTTCTGTGGGTTGAGAGCCCACATTTCAATATAATTAGGTTTCCTAAGTAATTAGTGTGTCATTTATACTGTGTGTGTGTGTGTGCGTGCGTGCGTACACACACGTGCGCGCACACTCGCGCGCACGCACGCACACACACACACACGCACACACACACACACACACACACACACACACACGCGCGCCTATGTAGGGAGAGATAGATAGGCTATGTATTTTGGCTTGTATATTTAAAACAGCACCACTTTAAGACAGCGGACATCTGTCAGACTGTTAAGTAGGAATCGCAGTACAAACAGGTAAGAACTCCTTCAGTGAAGAGTGCTTGGCTCCCTTCAACAGCATGTCAGAAGTGAGTGTCCGAGCACCTATCTCAAATGTGTATGTTTCCTTCTAGGGTGCCTGTGAGTATTTGTGTGTGTGTGTGTGTGTGTGTGTGTGTGTGTGTGTGTGTGTGTGTGTGTGTGTGTGTTGTATGTCCAGACACGTGAGGGGATCACGGGCCATGGCCTACAAGTCAGGGTAACTTTGTGGAGCCAGTTCTTTCCATCTTTCTGTAGAGGGAACAATACAGCTCTCCAAGATTTCCTTTACTACTGATCTGTCCCGTTAGCTCCTAAAACTCCTGTTGTTAAAATAAATTTTAGGCCAGTCTATTTATCAAGAGTCAGAAGCCAATTTTAGCTCTAAGCTAAGTTTTATTTACTCAGATCTTAGGTGAACAGCTGAACAGGTATAGTTCATTCTGTTTTGACTAACAGACAGGCTGTCTATGTGTGTGTGTGTATGTAGTATGTATGTATGTATGTATGTATGTATGTATGTATGTATGTATGTTCAACTGGTTAAAAGAAATGAACTCATTTATTTATATCCGTGGGCTATCTGGTAATAAAGACAATTGCTGAGTAGAGAAAAGTTAGCACTTAAAACCTATATGCAGTAATTTTCAAACGTCATCACTGGGGAAACCTAGGGAAGACTGCCCGTGGGATCCCACTGTATCAGCACGCAACACCTCATCCCAGTCTCTTCACTGCCATTCAAGAGACTGTGCTTCAGCACCTCCGAGTCGCTCCGACAGTTTAATAGCGCACACCAACTTGGCACAATCTTTAGTACTTAGTACAATACCGTACAACTGGAATAATACTAATCATAAACATAAAAGAAAAACACAAGCAGGAAAAAAACTCTAGGAAAAGTAAAGGACATAGGCACATCTCTATCTGCCCGGCATTTAGGAAGGAAGGCTGGGACGGGGAGTCTTCAGTTCTATAAAAGCCTGGAAAACTGAGTAAGAACTGGTCTCAAAAAAACAAAACAAAACAAAACAAAAAAACAACAACAAAAAAAAGACCCAAAAAATGGACCAGCAGAAGACTACTTATACATATGTATATTAAATTAGGTAAGCAGCCGCGCAGCACTGCTCACATTTTTAATCCCAGCACTCAGGAGGCAGAGGCAGGCGCATCTCTGAGTTTGAAGCCAGTCTGATCTACAGAGTGAGAGCCAGGGCAGCCAGGGCTACACTACAAAATAGGGACAAAAAGGTAACCAGTGAGTTAAGATCCAAAAATACCCATTTTAGGGCTGGAGAGATGGCTCCGCACTGCTACTCTGGCAGAGAACCGGGCTTTCAACTGCTGGAATGTCCATGGTGGCTCCTAGCCATGTAGAACTTGGATCACATGCACTCTTCAGGCCTACGTGAGCGAGGCACGCCCTCGTGCGCACAGACACACGCACACGCAGGCACCCTCACACAGGAATACATACCGCATCAACTTGCCATACGATCACTGTGGTGTCCTTTGAGCCTGTTGCGAGTTTAGTGCCATCATTGGAGAATTTACAGAACCACACTTCATTACAATGCTCTGTCAGTATCTGCTGAGTGTAACAGGGAAACTGCCTCCTAGAACAAACAAAGCCACACAGAATTACTCTTTCAAAGCATATTCAGCAATAATGAGAAGGACATTTAACAACTGAGAGAACTTTTGGAGATCACATCATAAACCTCAATATAAATATAAGTGCATTTAAAGAATCAAATTTACTTTGGTATGGTTAAAAAATAAAACACTATAATAGCAGGCACTTTTTTCCCAAGCCAACTCTAATGAAAATCTGTTAATATAAAACCAACTTCAACCTAAAGTTTACTTTTTTGCTCCCTTCTGAAGACTACTTGGTCTGATTAAGACAATTCATGTAAGTAATTATTACTCAAGATTATGTTTCCCCACTTTGTAGATGAATGACAGTTGTTCTACGTGGAATAAGGAAGCGTGTTTAAGTACATGATAGGTAAGCTATGGTTAAAAGACTTGGTATGACAAAGAAAACAGAGGGAGCAGTGAGATGGTAAAGTGTCTGCTGCTAGTCAGCTGACACCCCCAAATCCCAAGCCAGCTCCTAACGCTGCCTGCTGCCTTCACATAGGCACTGACATGCATGCACACTCATTAAAAACTAATGAGGGGCTGGCAAGATGGCTCAATGGGTAGCAAAGTGCTTGCTGTCAAGCCTGACTACCTGGTTCAATTCCCAGAACCCACAGGGAACATGTTGAGTGTTTCGCCTGCATATGTGTATGTGCATCATATGCATGACTCATGTACCATGTGGAAGCCTGGGAAGGGGATCAGGTTCCTTGGAGCTACGTGTGAGCACTGGGAACCAAACTCGTGTTCTCTGCAGGAACGGCAAGTGCTCTTTTAACCACTGGCCGTTTCTCCAGACCTCAACTCCACTTTGAGACTGGTTCTTACTACTGTAGCTCAGTCTCATCTGAAACTCTTCATTTTCTGGCCTCAGTCTTCCAAGTACTGGATTAATAATGGGCAAGCAGGTATGATTTTTGCTGAAGGTCATACTTTCAAGTTTATCACCAAAGACTTCAACAGTCTTCTCTATTTTTCCTACCAGTGAATAACAGGAGCTAACATACTGGCATGAGCCAGGGATCCCAGCACCTGTAAAGTTCTGGCAGGAAGACCAACTGAGCCCAACAGTTTGAGTCCAGCATGGGCAACACAGCAAGACCATCTCAAAAGGGAAGTGTATTGGTACACACAGAGAGAAGGAGCGCACTGTCAACTGTCAGCCTGATAGGCTGCAATTAGCTTTAGGAGGCAACACTTGGTAACTTTAAACTTCTAGAGAACTTAACTAAAAATTGCATCAATAATATTTTTATTACTGATTATTATTTTTCTCTGAAACAAAACACACATTTGTATTTTATTAAGCAAGGGTATTAAGTTTTATTTTTGTCTCATGTACACGGGTGTTTTGTCTGCATTTGCTTGTATGCCCCTTGTATGTAGTGTGTCCACAGAAGCTAGAGGAGGGCACTGGATGCCCTGGAACTGGAGTTACAGACAGCTGCTAAGCATGTAGGTACTGGAAAGCAAACCTGAGCCATCCTCAAGAACAAGCACTCTTAACTGCCGGGCTGCCGAGTGCTGAGCCCCTGGAGAACCAGTGTTCTTAAACTAATCGACAAGAGAAGTGTTACCAACCCCGTTTTTACAAGGCTCAAAAAAGCCAAGTATCTTAGCAGATTTTGACAAAACTGTTAATAGCTGAACTAAAATTTGAATCTATGATTAACTGCATTAATTTTCCAAATGTCAACTTTAAGTATTTTTCAAAGACTGAATTTCAATAAGAAAAAGTTTAAATGCCTAAAGTTGATCACAGTAAAAAAGATTCACTCACATTAGCAAATTACATGTTAAGGAAGGACTGACTCAAACTTAGGGCCATAAATCACTTCATCTATTGACAACTGCCAGTTATTTTAATATTACCATTTAATCTTTATTAAGACTATGGCAGGGCTGGAGAGATTGCTCAGTGGTTAAGAGCACACGCTGCTCTTGTAAGGAGACCCAAGTTCAGTTCTCAGTCCCCACAAGGAAGTTCATAACTGTCTCCAACTCTAGTTGCAGGACACCTAGAACGCCCATCTGGGCTCTGTGGGCCCCAGGCGTGCACACAGTGCACAGAGGCAGGCCATTCATACACACAAAATATTTTTTAAAAATAAAGACTACAGTAACATGCAGATTTAATGGCCCTTTTCAGATACAAAACTGATAGCTTTCCAATAAATTTAAAATTAGAGATGGTATTTAAAATCAGTACCATGTGAAAGAAAACACAGTTAACTATAGCACTTTGACCAACATCAATCTTTAAATTAGGTCTACAAATATTTGTAATAAACCTGTACTAAAAAATTAACATTTATCAAACAGCCTACAAAAAAATACTTCCATTAATTACTGGTATTAAAAAAAAAAAAAAGCTCAGAAAGGTAGTTCCCCTTTTTAAAACTCTATTCCTTACTAGTCAAATTTAACCAAAAACATGAGCACCTTAACTGATTAGGCCTCTCCAGTGCTTACATGGCTTTTCCAATGTCATGACTCAGCTATTCGTATTCAATTCTCCAGAGAGGAAAGAATGGGTCGCTTTCAATGTTTACATGTAATTTCAGAGAATCTCTCGCTCCAATGCTAAAAATCTACTTTCTAGAAGAAAATAAACCGGATGGCTAAAAATTATCAACTTTTCTTTTGAAGACCTCCAGCTAAACTTAAGGAATTAAACTGAGGCTTTATTTTCCAGTTTGGCAACGAAGTGTACAACTTACTGAGTTAATGCCTGGTGTTAATCTCTTAGTGTCCTTAAAATCTACCTCTAGAATGAACAGCGGGGGATGGCTCCTGGTTTTCCGGCTTGGTAAACTGGGTAGGTAGATTCTCCCTGAGATAGAAAGTGCAGGGATGGGAAGAAGGCTTGGCAGTTGAAGTTCTTACATGCAAGCAAGAGGATGGGAGTTCAGATGCCTGAACCCCATGTAAATGCCAGGTGGACATGGTGACCAGCCTGCAACTCCAGCCTCTGAAGGTGGAGGCAGGGGTCCCTGGAGCAAGCTGGCTAGAGACTTGCTGGGAGTGGTGAGCTCCAGGTTCAGCGAGAGACCCTGTCTCAAAAGAATAAAGTGGAACAACAACTGAGGAAGATTTCCAACACCAACCTTGGGCCTCCACACAGATGCACCCACATGTACATGAGTACCCACACACGAGTGCCCACACATGTAAAAACACATTCACTCAAGCATATATATCATCATGTGAAAAAACAAAAAAGAATAAAAAAGAATTCAAGTGTAAAATACAGCCTTAGCAGGTCTGGGTGAGAGGCAGAGAAATCTGTTTGGATCTGCCATGTTTAACTAATATCCAAACTACACTCAGGTCTGAGGCTTGGGACACAAACTGCAGCTCTGCTGTTTCTGACTGTTGGATGCACAGGAGTAGAGCCTGGAAGGAGGGTGACAAAGAAGGGATCCTGGACACGGGGCAGGGACGACACTAAGGGACAGGAGCCCCGGAGGGTCAGATAATCCGTCTGCAACTGGGAATACTCATTTCACAGAAGAGCGCTCAAATACTATAGAGAACACAAAATAAATTGCAAAGCAGCTGCTGACGAACAGACTGGCCTCACCAGCACCCCGTGCAGAGACCTGATGAAGAAGAGCGACAACACGGACAAAAGGACCACACGGCGGGGATGACGGCAGGAGTTTCCTTTGAAGGTAGGTGAACAGGAGGCACAATTTTTTAAAAAATTTTCTTATTTTTTAATTTATTATGTATGGGTGCTTTGCCTGCAAGTATGTCTGTGCACCATGAGTGTGCATGTTTTTGTTTTTAAAATCATAAAGACCGGAGGAAAAATTACTCTAGAAAAATAAGAACTTTTCAGTCCTAGTAAAATTTGAGTGCTTTACACACAGACTGAGGAGCAGCCCTCCCCACGGTGAAGGACGGACGGGTGTTTGTTTACTGGTTCCACAGACAGTGCTATGAGGAGTAAAGGAATCTAAGGGAAACGTACCCACCTAGGAAGGAAAGGCTTCCACTCTCTAATACCCCTGCACCAGCAGGGCTGGCTTCACCTTCCAGTGTTCTCAGCAGAAATTAACTTATGAGTCAAAGAGACTTTGGTCTACAAGTGTCTTAATTTTGTCAGTTTCCAACCACCTAAAGGAGCTATTAAACAAGGGACTGACTACAGAGCATTCTGATCCATTATCTCCCTTTGCCCCAAATCTAAACAAAAATCTCCCGGGGCTGGGGATTTAGCTCAGTGGTAGAGCGCTTGCCTAGGAAGCGCAAGGCCCTGGGTTCGGTCCCCAGCTCCGAAAAAGAGAACCAAAAAAAAGATGTCACTGCAGGGGGTTGGGGATTTAGCTCAGTGGTAGAGCGCTTGCCTAGCAAGCTCAAGGCCCTGTTCGGTCCCCAGCTCCGAAAAAAAGAACCAAGAAAAAAAAAAAAAATCTCCCAAAGGAGTACCAGTGTTAAGGAGTGGAGGGGCCAAGAAGGAGCACTGATCACTCCTAGAGAGCTGTACCTCACACAGACCACGGCCCAGCACTTCCTGACAAGCACCGTTTCTTTTCTTCTGAGTGTGGTGAGTGACTGTACACACTGAACACACAGGCAGGTTACAGTCTGGGGACGTAGTTCAGTGTTGGAGCCTTTGACTAGCACTGAAGGTACTTATGTTATTTCCCAGCACTAAAGAAATACAAAAACCAAAGTAAAATACCTAATTTAAAAAACACACCTCAACATTATTTTAAACAGTATCTAGATGTGTGTGTGCACACACGGTATTTACAATTACTGGAAGTTCCTTTTGACTCACATACACACTTCTGTCTTTCATTACTAAAATTTATTATTTTCATTAATTCTTCAATGAATGTCAGCAGAAAAAATGTCAGCTGCCTGCTTTTCTAGAGTTTGAAAGGGTTTTTATAATTTCTATCTTGGTATTTAAAATGTAAAGTTCTAATTCAATTTTGGAGAGCATCATTAAAACGGAAAAGACATTTTTACTAAAAAAATACAATGTCAAAAGACAAACTTGAGTCCTTCCAAGTTCAGTTAGGTGCCTGACTTAGTAAACATGAACACAGAGTTAAGTGCCCGTTAGTCTAACCGTTATTCTTGGAGCCTTTCCTTTACAAAAACAGAATTTTCATTAAGGAAAATTCCATGATGCAGAGAATTAATCTGCTGCACAGTCAAACTGTTGAACGCAGGTGATCAAATCTACAGACAAGAACACAAAAGCCTGGCTTCTGGGCTTCTGCTCCCAACTGTGTTATAAACATAAACACAGGCTTACACAATAGAAACTAGTTTCTTATGATTTCTTTTCTATTAAGTTTTCATTAAGTGTTAATCAGGTATGAACTGTTATACAAAGACACCCTAGAACGTGTTCTAATAAAGTTAATAATTCCATCTGTAAAATGCCAGCGTATTTGAAAATATAAGAAATGTTCTCTTACCTACTACAAACATGATCTATGAGTAGAGACACAGAATCTAGATTGTTGTCAAGTTTGGTATTGTGATATAGGCACCGATCCCTTTGTAGTTCCACTGCCTGCCGCAGGAGAGTCTGTAAACGCCGTGGGGGAAGCATCACTGATGGTGGTAAATAGGCTTTAATAAAAGATATTTTAAAAAAGAGAAATAAAAACAATAGTAAACTGTAAAATGTATGTAAGACATTTACTCCTGCCATTCCTCTCACCTCAATATTACTGTTTCCTTTACAATGACCCAGCTTAGGGAGGTGACGTGCGTAAGGTGAAGTTTTCAGGACTCAGCAAAAGCTACAGTGACACAGCCATAAGGAGTGCACTGGCTGCGTCTTGTAGGTGGTTTCAGGGGAAACACCACACACAAAAAAATACTAAGAAAGTGAAGGGAAGTGGAACAGAAAACTTGATGGTGACTATGCATCAGCAGACGACCAGGTTAAAAAGATTCCTAACCAAAAATAAGCCCAAAGCACTGAAGGCCAAGTTCTGGCTGCCTCCAGTGGTGACCAACGCTGGGGTGCTGTGGGGATGCATACAACAGGGTTTTAATATCAATATGACTTATTCCAGTCCTCATGCATTTCTCCAAAGCATATATATATATATATATATATATAGTGTCTATTTTCTGATTCCTGAGATTTCTGCTCTCACTGCAACAAGATAGTACAGCATGATTTGAATAGAAAGGAGGTATTTTATATAAAGATATGGTAAAAATGAAATTCCCAACTCAACCTGAAAGTGCTGTACCATAGCTGGGAAAAACAAAATAGAAACAAACAGGAATATGGAACCCAGCCAGGCATGATGGGACACACCTTTAGTCCCTCCTGCACGCAGGAGGCAGAGGCAGGTGGATCTCAAAGTCCAAGGACAGCCTGGTCTACAAGGGGAGTCCAAGGCAGACAGGTCTAACAAGAGGAAACCGTGACTCAAAAAAGTCAAAACGTAAAATAGAAAAAGAAACCTGGTCTCTTCTAAAGAAAAAGTCAAACAGTGCAATGCTGTGATGCGAAGCTGTGGCTCACTCTGTCCTGCTCGAGAGCCTTGAGAGTGTTGCTGAACACCACAAGCACAAGGACAGTGCCCAGACAGTGCTTCCTCACTGACTCCAGGTTACATCTGGTAAAATCTTTGGTTTAAAGGGCTCTTTAACGGGTCCCTCTTCTTCCACAAGCATTCAGTAATATGACTAAGTACAAGCTCCCTATTTGATCTCCAGTATCTACTTCTGACCCAAGAGGAACTAAACATCAGAAATGACTCTTACTCTGAAGCTTGTCCAGCAGTTTGGATCTCGAAGCTGCCCCCTTTCCTTCCCATTCAGCTTTTGCCCGCAGGTCTTCTGCATGGCTACACATCAGATACCTGTAACAGAGTAGGAAACAAATCTCAAACCCCTTTCCTTGATTGCAGTTTCACAATCAAGTTCTTGCTTACACAAATCAAGAAAAATTTTACAGTGATTTCAATTTATTAATACAATCTGGTACCTTCATGAAATCACTAAAAGGGAAAAATGTATTAAAAGGTAATGACAGCACCGAGACACCTAATGCTATGGTTGTAATAGAGTACTCCCTTCTATTGTTATATACTGTATGTGGTTATCCTTCAGGTTCTCAGCACATGCTTCATTAAATGCCCGTGACTATCCCACACGAAGCAGACACTATTATTCTAGTTGCATAAATGAAGAAACCAAGACATGGAAAGCTTCGGAAGCAGTCTTGAGGGGAGGTAGGCAATATGGGAGCATTGAACTTAGCTTCCAGCTGCAGACCTTGCTCTTCCCCACTGAGCTAACTCCACAGCTTCTCTCTCTACTCTAAGTACTAAAAATACAGATCAAGATGACATAGGGACTAAGAAGGTGAGCTCATGGATAATAGCATTCACTTTGCATAAGAACCTGAGTTCAAGTGCACAAACCCAGGCAGGGCCATGTACGCCTGAAACCGCAGCACTGTCTCTCACTATGTGCAGGCAGTGGTGTAAATGCTCAGATCTTCAACTCTGGGGAGAGAAGAGCCTCCCGAAGGGCGCCTATCTCCAACCTGGCTTTTCTCGGGAACAAGACTGAGATGTGAATCAGGCAGGCAGCTTTCCTACGAGCTCTGTCAAACACACCTCCATGCCACCTATATGAGGGACACTTAGGGAGCAAGGGCTCCCTCTGCTCCCTGCTGCACAGGTTAAGACTCCATGTGGCCGCTCAGGTGCCACAGTTAATCAAGAGGCAGGGTGAACAGCACACTGTCTTCTTGCTACTTAGTGTGGATGCGTAATTTGGGTTAATGGAAAAACTTTTTAGAAAGTGTAATTATACTTAACATGCCCATGGAGAAACTGGGTATTGTGAATATTTTGTTTCTAAACTAATTTTGGGGAGCCAGTGAGAGGGCTTTGCTGGACAAGGCTTTTTGAACATGGCCCTGCTTTCCAATCCAAGTTTGAACCCTGAAACCCACAGGCTGGTTGGTTCTCTAACCAACTCACACAAGCTGTCCTCTGACCTCAACATGTACATGTACACAAAATAAGCAAAAACAAACAAACAAACAAACAAACAAAACAAAACAAAACCAAAAAACGGACGGACAGACGGACAGGGAATGTTGTGGGAGAATTTAATGTCAGTAGCTCAGTGGGAAAATTGTTTACTTTAAAATTTTGCAAAAAAGCACATGCCTACAACCTAAGCTGTTTCAAAAGCTGAGGTAGCCAGGGAATCTAAGGGAGACTGTCTCAAAATAAAAAGCAGGGAAGGGACTGGGGACATGTACCTCAGTGATAGACGCTTCCTGGTAACACATGAAATCCTAGGTTTACTCACTGCCAAAAGTGGGGATGGACGAAGTATGCATGGTTTGTGCTCTTTACAAAGACATGCGTTATTAAGCTTTGGGTTTCAGATAAACGCTTATGGTAGGTGACACCGGAGAACAGAGAGGACACAGCACTGACAGGAGACACTTCTTTCTTTCAAGATCACTTCAAGGGGTTGGGGATTTAGCTCAGTGGTAGAGCGCTTGCCTAGGAAGCGCAAGGCCCTGGGTTCGATCCCCAGCTCCAAAAAAAAAGAACCAAAAAAAAAAAAAATCACTTCAAAATAAAAACTATGTATTAAATTATGTTCTAATCCCAAGTGGTAGCTAAAACCTTTAATCCCAACATTTGGGAAGCAGAGGTGGGTGGATCTCTGTGAGTTCAAGGCCAGCCTGATCTACATTCAAAGTATTGGGACAGCTAGGACTTCACAGTAAGAAGCAGTATCAAAAATAAGTGTAAGTGAGCGAGCGAACGAGTGTGTGTGCATGAGTGCGTGCGTGAGTACAGGTGCTCTGTTACCAGAGCAGGAAAGAAAACAACAGCATCATGTGAAAGGCATTTAGCTGGTAAAAACAAGACACCTATGAATAAGGTGACTAGAAATAAACTGTCAGCCACAGTACCAAAGTGTCAGGCAGACTTTAAATGGCCCATATCACTGTCATCACATTAGACATACTCCAGATGCTGAGACCATAGTACACAGCAAAAAACACCACGAAGGAAAAACCAGAACAGATGACTGGTCTGAAGGTGGGACATTTGGGCTATCATGCCTATTAGAAATCCGAGTGGAGACTGTGAATGTGTGATTAGGTAGGGCACATAAACAATCAGCAGCACAGCCTGCTAAGTTTGAGGCCAGCCTGTTCCATACAGTGAGTTCCAGGACAGCCAGGGCTACACAGTGAGACCCTGAATCAGAAAAACAAAACAGTACAAAGACCAAAGGCAGGCCCAATGTGGCGTCCAGTCTAACGGTGCAGTGAAGGGTAAGGTCGACCAGCATGGTGGCACATCTTTATCCCAGCACAAGCACAGCAAAGGCAGGCACATCTTTTAGGAATTTTAGGCCATTCTGGTCTCCACTGGGAGTTTGAGGCTAGCCAAGGCTATGCAATGAGATCATGGTTCAAATACACAGTAAACACAACAGAAAAATAAAGGCCATGGAACTAGTTAGGTGACTGATAACTCAGCGTGCAAAACACTGTGTGCCCTTTACTGCTTGCTCTGATTCAAAATCATGAGGTTTATTCTTTTGCCTTTTTCCTCTTTTCTTTGACAAGATCTTTGTTCTTTTTTTTTTTTCCCGGAGCTGGGGACCGAACCCAGGGCCTTGCGCTTCCTATGTAAGCGCTCTACCACTGAGCTAAATCCCCAGCCCCGACAAGATCTTGAAATAGTACTGCTATTGGCTCTATGGACTGGCCCCCCACACCTATTAAGTGTATCAAATCTTAATATGAACAGCTGAACAGCTTGTGCACACAGAAGTAAATTTATCGAGCACTGAGAACTTAGTAATATCCAGGTACTTTTTTATCTTTAAGAAAGTTAATGAAATATAACTTCAGCCAACAGTAAACTTTTATGAAAAAGTAATAGCCCCTCATGGGTCTGGATGTACGCCACTTCCTTACCCACTAAGAACATGGATGCGCTCTGTGTTGTATTTCAACGGCGTCAGTTCGCAGCGTAGAACTTGAAGTGCCTCCAGGACCTTGCCGTCCTCCAGGTATTCCAGGTACTTCTGCTGCAGCAGCAGAAACTTCATCCTCTGACATGACAGAAAGCAGCAGTCAGGGGAAAAAGTTGCTGGAAGTTTCAGAAAACGTTTGTGCCTAAACAGAACAGTAGAAACCATCTACTATGCCTTCTGAAAATAATTTTATAACGCTTCATGATGACTCAAAATATCCTGGTTTGAGAGTCATCTAGGTTAAATATGACTGCTCAAGGCTACACATCAATAAAACTCTTAGAATGAGTAATCTCCATTAGTGACTGAGGCATTAAGATAAAAAAATGAATACTGTTCTTACATTTCCTTAGAATTTTAAATTTTATGTATCAACATTTAAAACTATTCCAAGAATTTCAAATTTGCTTTTTGAGATTTCTGACTATCTGAATAGAGGTCTTATGCAGCAAGCTTTGAAAAACCTCATGAAAAAAATGCCCATTAGGTCACTGAAAGTCATGATGTAGCAGGGCCACGCTCAGTGGACAGTGCTGGCAGAGCATGAAGGGCTCTGGATTTGAACCCCAACAACATTAAAATCCCCCAACAAACAGAACAGATGCACTGTGGAAGAGGAGCTCAGGGAACTGGAAGGCAAGACTGGAACAGGGAGCGCCAGAGTTGGGCTTCTCAGAAGCCAAAGTGGCTTTCTCAAGATACATGCTACAGGCTGGTGTGCAAAAGTCTGGAGTCCCATAAGTAAACTGGGTCAACACAAGCTCACTCACGATCTCTATGGTTACAAAGACACACTCACACCACAAGGCTGGATTTAATGGCCTGTAGGAAGAGCCAGTGTCTACTCCGCCAGTGTATCTGTAATATCTGCTCACTAACATGTTTAGCAACAAGGCATGGATAAGTCATTTATTATCTATCCACAACAATAAAACACTTTTTAGCTATGAAACATTTTCCCATTTTTTCCAAAGGGAAACGTTTGGTTTCAGTATTTTTAATGTCACATCATCATCTTACTCTAAACTTGAGGGTGATGATCAGTCCTTGAAGTTTTCCCTAAATAGGAACATCATCTATTAGCATTCTGTCTAGGAGGGCTTTCAAGTCTAAACCTGACCGAGGACCACACTCCTCACACTCGATGCTTGGCTTTAGCAAGCAGAGCAACAGAGAAATGGTCATCAAAAGCTCCACGAAAAGTGGAAGAACTAAGTCCACCCTAAAATAGTTTCCTAAGCTGTTACAAAATGGTGTACAGAAATTACCATGTAACAACACAATTAAGAGTATAATGAACTGCTTTATAAAATTCCTACATTAAGTAGTTTCTAGAAATATAAATTACTACGTTTCAAACACAGCAGTTTATTTAATAAATCCTTACTTGACACACACAAAAAAAAAAAAACCCTCTTATATAAACCAGGCAACTATTTAAAAACATCCACTGTGAGACATGTTACTTCTGTTTGGTAATTTAATCTTAAAATTTTAAAAGATAAGACAAAAAAAAAAACCTTCTAAACTAACTGGGAAAACGGCATTTAACAATTTTACATATAAAGTTGGACTAATCTGAAAGATTCAGAAACAGCTAATTACCAAGAGGCTTTAAAAAGCACACGTGCATGCGTGCACATGTGTGTGTATGTGCTTAAGCTTATTTTTATTATGTCAAATAAAATACTTTGAAGTTCAGTTGACAAAACCCCAAAATGAAATTTTAAAATCTTAAAGAAGGATTGGGGGACTTATCTTTCAAATAATTAGGCTACTCTCACCTTCGTCTAAAAAATATTTAATTTTTCGAAATGAAGTTTCTACATTATTAGCATGGTATTGAAAGTTCCATCAATTTAGTGTATTTTTAATTCAAATGTAAAACAATGCCATATTCAACTAGTCATTTCCTCATTAAATTTTTTCAGCAATTGGGAATTTGGGAAACATTCTTTTTCCTTTTAGTTCCTGGCAAGTCTTTGATAAACTATTATTGATCATAAAGTCCTAGACTCTCCCTCCTCCCTCAGTCCAGCATGTCCCAGTGTGTACAGGGACAGTGCCCAACTGCTATTTATCCTTCCTTTCTCCTCTAGACCCTGGCAGAACATCTCACTGTAGTTTAGGAGGCAAAGATGGGGCAGGATAAAAAAAGCAAACATACTTCTGTATGTACAGGGGCCACTCAAAGCAGTCCAAGAACAGTTTTCTGAGTCATTTCATCCACATTAAGATAACCAAAACCCTCAAACAGCCATCAAAGCTCGGCCTAGTGCAGCTAAACAAACACAGCGCCAGAGCTTGAGGAAAAAATGTTTGTCCGTCTGGACCTTTTACTCAGCTTAAGTATCTGGCACAGGATAACAATGAAATGTATTTTACCCTCCTAAATTTAAAGCTCAAAATGTAAGACACTCAAGAAAATAAAGACCTCTGAGTGCACAATGATGCTCAGTCCTGACAAAGTCTTTACCAGGCCATCCTGCGGCCTGCTCACAGGCACCTTCTTTCCTTTCTTTTTTTAAATCAGAAACTTCTGAAAAGAAGCCAGAGGGTAAAGATTCCTTTTTTATTTTTATTTTTTAAGATTTATTTATTTAATATATGTCAGTACACTGTCACTCTTAGGACACACCAGAGGAGGGCATCAGATCCCATGACAGATGGTTGTGAGCCACCATGTGGTGGCTGGAAATTGAACTTGGGACCTCTGGAGAGCAGTCGGTGCTCTTAACCTCAGCCATCTCTCCAGCCCCTCACCTCTTTCTTTTAAAATCCTGAAACTGAATTTTTTCTCGGACCCTCCCACACTGGTCTAGTATCTGAGTCACTGTTCTCCCCCCACATTAACAGACAACAGACACATGGAACCTGACTTTGTGATGGCTGTAACTCTGGAATAACGTTACAAAGCAAATTTTGCCAATCACATCCTGATTCCAAGCAGAGGAGAAATAAATTATATTTAAACTATGGATCTCAAAACTCTTTCTTACTTGACTGAGTTCACTTTTTTATGTCAAGTCGATATTTTTCCATTTTTATTTATATTATTTCTATTACATTTAAAAAACAAAAGATTTTCTAAACAGCAATTTTTCGTTCTTAGTCTCAAATGCCTATCTAGATTTATCAGACATGGCTGAGCACATCAACTCAAACTGACTGAAAAATATTAATTCATGACCATAACAGCTAAAACCCACAACACCCACTATTCTGAGTGCAGTGTAGGGGCAGGAAAAGTGAGGTTAGAGTAAACTTGATCAATAAAAACATTTGAGTTTGGAAAGCAAAGTTCAGCCTAAAGGCTAGGGATGGAGCTCAGCAGCAGAGCACGAGTTACCCAGAGGGGGTTCAGGCTTCAATTCCCATCACAAGAACTACTACTACTACTACTACTACTACTACTACTACTAATAATAATAATAATAATAATAATAATAATAATAATAATCACATGCTGTTAGAGACTATAGTGTCACTAAGTGTCTGGGTAAATAATTAAGTAATTATGTTAAGAACCCACATAGTTGTCTTCTAAGTCATTATTACGAATTCCAACTTACAGTAAGTGATCTTCTAGCAAAGGGGTTGGAAGAAATAATATCAGAAAGGGGAAGAATGGCTTCAAAAATGCTCAGCTAGGCTGTTATAGCCATCAACTAACTCATCAGTGCTTGGGGGACAGTCGGACTCTTTCTTTGTATAAATACCTAAACAGTCTGATGGCGTGAGGCTCAGTCAGAGATTTAATCTCCATCTCTTTCTTATGAGATCCTAGAATGGTCTACAGACTGAACAGGCTGCAAAAAGAAAGGATTCCTCCTTACTATCTAGAACTACCTTTCTTCAGTTCACACGCTGCTTCTGCTGAAGTTTCTCATGAGTTATAATCTAATTCCAAGTAGAAGTCTCAAACTACAATAAGTCAACATTTAAAAGAAGTGAATCTATTAATTTTTTTAGCGTACAGATACAATTTGGATAAACTTAAAAAATGAAAACATACTCCAAGAAATCACATAAAATACTCCACAAATAATTTCTTTCTAGCCACCAATAAATCCCAACTCAGATTTTGGGCACTTTATTCTTTGTTTTAGCTCATCCGGTTTGAGCCAAAATTTGTGAAAAACTTTCCAATTAAAAACATACTCGGTTTTTAAAGCCCAGACATATCCATTGAGGGCACTCTCTAATTCCTGAAAAAAAATTTAAATCCCTTCAAACATGGATGCTTAATTACTTTAGCTCATTTTTAATTTTAAATTTCACTATGGAATTCTTTATTCCTTAAGTTAAATCAGTTGACTGGATACTGGTTAACTTTTTAACACTTTGGGTATTTATTAAAAGAGCTGAACTAAGAATTTAACTAACTCCATGCTTGTCACACTTCCTTAGCCCTTTAGTTTGCCTGAAGCCCACTTTCTAAGATTGTATTACTGCATAGAATTACATAAAGAATTTCAAACTATTTTGCAACAGTTTTGTTTGAAACAAACAAACAAACAGCCATGGCTCTATCTTCTTTATAGACAGAGATAGACTGGGTTAATGTTTGACCCAATTTAAAAAAGGAAATGTTAATGGTCGCACACTAGCAGTGAACAAGTGGCTGCCCTCCTGCTTCACTTCCTCCTCTCCCCTTTGTCCCTCCCCCAGCAGACAGGAAACGTCTTTTGACAAGACATGGATCAGCTGCAAGCTCACAAGCCAGCAGCCCATTCTTTGTGCTCTCCAATCACAAAAACAACATACCCTTCCTAAAGAATAAAAAATCCCAGGATAAAAAGGTTTATGGCAGAGACTAGCAAGGGTATAAACTATTAAACTGATCTTGCCAAGAAAATAAGGGTTGGTAAGCAGGGCCCAATAGCGGACCTGCACCTAAGCCTCCCAAGGTGATGACATCATACAAACTTCACACCTGTCATTCAGAGAACTTGAATGAAAGATCGTGGTGGGCATCAACAATAATAATCAGACTTAACTATGTGATTCCAATGATAAAAAACCAGTGTGCCAGCTTCTGCAGGCTGTACAGTATATACACACCCAAGTACATTTTCTTTTTAACATGCACATTGAGTATTTTGAGTGATATAAAAGTATATTTTACTCTTAACCCTAACAATATAAGGTTCTTATCAACAGCACTAAAAGCAGGAAGATCTTTAAATTTTTATGAAGCTTAAATTACCAATTGTTTCGAAAGACTAAGTATGACTTAACACAGTTAAAGTTCACAGCTTACAATCATAAACAACTCATTCTTATTTATAAATTATATAAAATTTACTTTCAAGCCTCTTAAGATCAGATGCCTATAGTTATCAACAACCTAAAATAAGCATAAATGTGAAACTAAGAACAAAAGTGTATTTACCACAATTATTCCCAACAACGTTTGAGAGATTTCAAGTGCGCCTCTTACCACAATAGCATGAGGAGAATGCACTAAAGGCTTTAGTTCATTCAGGTCATTTTCTGCCTGCAAAAAATTGATATAAAAGAAAAACAATGTCACAAAATTCCCACCAAACACATAGCTTCATCAGCAGTCACACAGCTCTACGCCCTACTTTACCTTATCCCAGTCTCCTTCCATGACATGATTTCGGAATTTGGTAGCAGAAGGATGCTCTAAACGACATCCTGACTCTTGCATGAGGAGATCAACAGTCTGGCTGCAGGAGAGATACAGTGTGAAAAAGACCTGACCAACTTTTAGGGCTTTACGCTTCCTAATAAACTAGTACCTACAACTTCATGAAGAAGAATAGCTTAAAAACCCTTCATTAAGGAAATGATTTAAAATGCCACCTACATTTCAAATTAAAAACCTTTCTTGAAACTGGAATTAGGGAAGTTCTTCCTACTTTTGCCATTTAATGTTTCAAAAGTTTAAAGGAGTATACAATTTCTAAAAGTGTGCTCTAACACATTGGCTAAGTAAAACCTAGGGCCTAGACGTTAGCTATGGCACAGCACTGTGAGAGATAAAATACAGGGCGACAGATGGCCTGTATTAGACAGAGCTTTCCTTCCAGATATTTTGCTGGTATGGAAATACTGCTAGGTCAATCTTTAAAATTAAAACAAATCCAGCATCCCAAACCCTTTCCTTTCTCTCCATACTAAAAATAGCCAATTTACTATGCTGTAGGCTCCAAACAGTCACGAGCTATTTCCGCCCGCTGCTGTCAGCTTGTGCTTCTCTCAGTAATACATTCTGTTAGCATTCACAAAAGTTATTTTCACACTTATCCTCTTCCTTGGGGACTACAGTGAAACCTTTCTGGATTTTTCTTTGGGAGCCGTTCATGGCTTTAGTTTGGTGTTTCTTTAGCGATCCTCATTTTCCAGCTCAACAGGGTAATTATCAGCTTGGGAGTCAAAATACTTCTGTCACTCTGAGTAAGTGAAGTTCTCCTCCTTTCCCAATAAATGTGTGTACACGTACATGTATGTACATACGTACGTACATACACACACACACACACACGCTCAAACACAAAGCAAAACTAAACAAAACCAAAAACCCAGGTCGCCTAAAAGTTTAATTTAAAATTCGCTCTGACGCTAGGAAACTGTTGCATGTTTACTCGGTCAGCTCCTGGCTCTGCACCTTCATTCAGGTCCAGGACACTCCCACCAACCCCACTTCAGGTCCCTCAGCTTTTCTTTCATGTATGTACAAAACAGTTGAGTTTTGGTTGAACCCACTGTCTACCTTTCCCCTAAGTTAAAGGCCACCCAAACTGTATTTGAAAACAAATGATTCACCAGACCAGACATCACTTTCTCAAAAGGCAACCTTCTGGGTTTTGAAGTGGGATTTTTTTTTTTTTTAACTAGTGGTAGGCCTCTAGCGCACACACACACAGACTCTGCATGACTTCCACTCCGCATCTGACTTCATTATTCCCATCAGATTTACTCGACAGCCTCTTTCCAAATTATCCCAGCCCCTTAGTTCCCATAAACACTTGTAGGCGACTGTCCTTCCTGATTGGTAGTTTGCCTGGGCTGTTGTCGGTCAGGGGTGGGGGTGGGGAGGTGTCCCACAAAGATGCCTCTGAGACACACTTGAAAAACAAATCCTCCAAGGTTCATTATTTCCACCGCTCTGATCCACCCCTCCCCCAGCATAAACACCCTTGGTGTCTGCCTTCCCGGACGGACAATCCAGCTCCGGAGGTGCGTGGGGAGGGGTCGCTCGGGGCTCCCACTACCCCTCCACAGCCTAGACGGCTCGGCTGCTCTCAAGACATCAGGCCGATTCGTTTTCTTCGACCTCCCCTCCGCTCCTCCCAGGGCTGTCTGTCCGCGGCCTCCTGCGCACTGGGCCCCCGGGTCTCCGCAACCCACCCGGTGGCTCGGCCCGGCCTGGCCCTCACCAGTTGTTGGACGGGCACTTACTTGAGCCCTAGGCCATTGAGGTGCTGTCCTATGAGCCTAATGACATCCTCATCGGACTGCGAGAGCCGCTTCTTCTTCTTGAGGCTGCTGCCCAGCTCCGGGGTGGCCTGGGCGGCGGCGGCGGTGGCGGAGGCCGCGGCGGCCCCGCCGGGAACCCCGTTATTGACACTCAGGCTGTTGCTATTGTTGCCAGCGGCGGAGGGGGCGGCAGGCAGGAGCCCGTTGGCGTGGGCCAGGTCCCCCGCGGACGTCGCCGAGGGGGATGACTCCCCGTTCTGCGCCGACAGGCAGGCGAGCTCCGGGGTCTGGCCCTGGCCCCCGCCGCCCCCGCCGCCGCCTCCTCCCGCCCCGTTGGCCTGCATGGTGCCGCCGCTGACCAGGCTGTGGCCGCTGCTCCGCTGCGGGGCGGCGGGGGCGGCCGGAGGCAGTCCCACCACCACCACCACGGAGGAGGAGGCGGCCGGCGAGGGCGAGGGCGGGGGGGGGAGGCCTGCTCGGCCGGCCGAGGCCCCGGGCTCTCCTGCTCCCTCCGCCGCCGAGGCTCGGGGCTTCTTCCGCGGGGGCGGGGAGGCTCCGCCGGCGTCCGAGTCGGAGGAGGAGGAAGCGGAGGCCAGAGTTTCCTCGCCGAGAGAGGCCGTGGTGGGAGGCCGGCGGGGCGCGGCGGGGGTCGGTGGGGCGGGAGGAGGGGGAGAAGGAGGACCGGGCCCTTCCCCCCCCCTCCGGAGGCGCTCGCGGCGCGGCCCGGGGGCTCGCGGGCACTGGGGGGGGCGCGGGCCCGAAGCTGGAGCCCCGACGGCTGCGGCGGAGGCGGCGGCGGAGGCAGCGGCCGCCTCGGTGCTCGGTCCGCGCCGCTCCGCTCCCTGGTGTGTTGATTCTTCCCCCAGCTGCTGCCTAATGGAGTCCGGGCGCTGGCGTCACAGGAAATGCCTATACTGCCCTCCTCGCTCACTTCCGGCAGCAGGTATGGAACCTATAGGGGGCTGTCACCCGGCACGTGTGTGTCCGGCCGCCTGGGTAAAGCCCTGGGGTGAAGGCGAGGGCCGCCGGGTTCCGGCCCCGGGTGAGATGCGACCCAGCACGACCTGGCCCGCCCGTGCGAGCCGCCCTGGCTCCTGGGCCTGGCGTGCGAGCTTGGCCCGCAGTAAGTTCGCAGCCACCCTCCGAGGCCCTGCCGGGTGGGAGGTAGAGATCGTGTCCACGCTGTGTACCCGGAGTGACCCAGAAAGGAGCGACGGGCCGGCGTGGAGGGGGCCGTAGACGCACTGGCACGGGCCGGGGTGGGGCCGGCGGCGGCCTGGTTTTGCAAGCTATAACTTCGAGCACAAGGGTGTGCTAGGCCCCTGTCCTCTGGCTTCAGGCTCAGCACCCAGGATTTAACCACTGCCTCGTTTTAGGGTGGAAACACTTGAACTTCCACAGCCAAGCACCACACACAGTTGTTGTATCCGTGTCACCCCAGGACAAGGGAGATGACAGCAGAGCAGAGTGTGCTCCACCCTGGGAAGGCGAAGTCGTCTGTAACTGCCTTCCCTCTAGGAGGAAAAACAACTCGTGGGGGCAAGAAGTTTCAAAGACTGAGGGTGTGTAGAGGCGCTTTGCTTTGGAGTTTTACTGGGATTGTTTTGTTTTTCTTTTAAGTGCTCGCTCAGATGTCTTCTTCCTGGTTCCTGTTACCTCTCTGACGGGGGACTGGGGCATCGGTTCAGATCCTGGTTTGAAATTTTCAAGTGGTCAAGTGGCCTGAGTTTCACTGTCCCGGTGCTTTAAGCGGCTTTTTTTTTTTTCTTTTTTCTTTTTTTTCCGGAGCTGGGGACCGAACCCAGGGCCTTGCACTTGCTAGGCAAGCGCTCTACCACTGAGCTAAATCCCCAACCCTAAGCGGCTTTTTTGAGTGGAGAAACACAGCTGCGGAGAGCTGAGCTGTATGTTATTCAATGGCGAATGGTCCACAGGACCCTAGTCAGTTACATGTAGTTGTGTGGTAGCGTGTAGGACCTGGTGTGTTCAGATATTTTCCCTGACGTTTAGGAAATTCTTGGTGACTTTGGGAGGGAAAACAACAATAATAACAACAAAAAACAAACAAACAGGCAAACCTCAACAGCCTCAAGCAATACATCTTATGTCCCTAAAGTTTACTACACTCAGCTCAGTAATTTTGAGGTCTTTGGGGACAGCCCCTTTTAATGTAGAAGTGTAATAAAATGTAGCCTATGGTGTGTTAAGAAACCTGAGCTCTGTTTATCCCGAGACTGAGAAGAGAGACAGTGCAGTCGCACAAAGACTTGAGCTTTGCTGCTATCAGTGCTTTAAATTTGCTTCAGGTGTCAGCTGTAAATGCAAGGTGACTTACGGTAGTGTTTGTGTTCACCTGAGACAGACCTTCGTTTCAGCCGAGGTTCACAGGGCACAGACAGTGTACATCCAGCACAGCCAGAATTACTAGATATAGATAGTTAATGTTGCCTTCCTAGATCCCTGTGCTTTAGAAATCTCATTGTCATGAAGGTTGTTACTGTTTAGGCAAAATTTACTTTCTGCAAAGTAGTTTATTGGGAATCTGCTAGGTTCCTAGCAACCTTCAGATGGATGGAGTCTGGAGCTTAGTTTGAGTTAAGTCTAGGTCAGGCTCACGCTCATTAACAAAGGGAGGAAAGGAGCAATGATTAGGACCTTACCGCCATCCCAGCTCAGTATGCATAGCCAGCTTCTCCTCCTTCTGGGTAACCAAGACTGCTCTTAAACATGTACACCTTTTTATCCCCCAGTAAAACATTGGGAACCTGTTGTCTGAATCTAGGTCCTTTTAGAGACAGGTTTCAGCTCCACTTGCCCATGAATGATTTTGAAATACCATTCCACACATCGAGAAACCTTTAGTAACCTCATGTTACTCATCATATAAGAATGTATAATTGCCTTGCATTCCCTGGTGGGTCTGGTCTTATTTCAGTCTTTCTTTTTGGCTACTTGTCTTTTAAAAGGCTTTTTGTTTTTGTTTTACTTTTAGTTAACTCATAAATTGTTTCAGATTGTACAGTGTACCTTTATGGAAAGGTTTTAATCTCGTGCCATCTCTTTGAACCTTTGTCACTGTCACCATATGTGCTAGGCTTGTTTCTCCTGAAGAGCTCCTGTCTTCTCTACCAGTCTGATTGTATGGAGTTTCTCTGTCAAAACTCAGATCCTTGTGAACGTCCTCAGGGGAGCACTGCCCAGCTTCTAGCCTTTGCTATAAGTATGATTTGTTGGGACTCAATACTGAAGATTGTGTGTGATCTCATCCACTGATACTGCTGAGGTCACTAAGGGGAACTTTCCAGACTTCTGTCTCCTGGCTTTATCTCTTCTGTCCTCCTACAAAAGACTAAGCTGGGTCTAGGATTAAGTCAGATTGCCTCTTAGGAAAAAGAATTGCTTAATTAATCTACTGCTAATCCCTGAATGGGATCCTATGAAAGCCCTGTGGTAGGTGCAAAATGAAGGGGCCATCTAGTCCTGTGTGTTCTGCAGTGTTAGGGAAGCAAGGGTCCTCTGTGTGCCAAGCTGTACACTCCCTCCTGCTAAGAAGCAGAAGTTTCGGTTGTGTCACCTTGTCGGCAATGCTACAGTCTGCTACTCGGTAGATTGTTGAAGTAATTGGCACTAAGGCCTCTGCCAGTCCTCAGGTCCTCTTGGGAATGTATGTATTTGAGACTGACAGCAAGTGTACGGATGCCTGGAGGGCACAATCCCTGCATATTCCTCTTAAGGCTGTGTTTTTCAAACTGTAGGTCATAACCCATTTGTGAAATGGATGTATTGAGCCATAATTGATGGATTTTATGAAGCAGAAAGTTATACAAGCATGAATATTCAGGTATATCACTTGAAGGTGGCGTGGTTATTTTGTGAACCTTTTGTTTTAGTGACAGATACATGTCTGGGCTTTATAAAGTAAATGTATTTCTTCTCAAAAGGGTTTGAGGGCTGAAGAGATGGCTCAGCAGAGCACTGGTTGCTCTTGCCAAGGTCTCAAGTCTGATTCCCAACACCCGAACGTCTATAACCCTAGATCCAAGGGACACACAAAACATGCATACAGATAAAAAAATTAAGTAAATCTAAAAAAAAATTGCTTTAGAGTTTACAGAACAGCTGGGTGGTAGTGGCACATGCCTTTGATCCCAGCACTCAGGAGGCAGAGGCAGGCAGATCTCTGAGATTCAGGCCAGCCTGGTCTACAGAAGGAGCTCCAGGGCAGCCAGGGCTGCACAGAGAAACCCTGTCTTGAAAAGCTAAAACCCAAACCAAACACAGTGAGGTAGCAGGTGTGGTGGCACACGCCCTTAAACCCAGCTGTTGGAATAGACAGCTCAGCTTCATCTACGGAGTGAGTTCCAGGACAGCCAGGACCCTGTTTCAAAAAGCCAAAAGGAAAGAAAATGGGGGTGGGCTAGGACAGACTCAATCATTTACCTCAGTCCTGACTGACTAAAAGGCAACTCAAGAAATCGAAATGACAGGTGACTGGTATGTCCCAAATCGAAATGACAGGTGACTGGTGTGTCCCAAAGCAACGTTTCTCATCCGTAAAACTAAAATGATCAACTTTCAAAGGTTGAGGTGTTTTGAATAGAAAGGTGTTTGTAATCACAAAAGTGAATCTTCATAGGCGATGGTTAAACTGGTAAAAGTTATGTTTCTGTCAATGTTTAACTTTAGGATTTGGGAGTGGAGAGAGAAGTTTAACATACAGAGCCCAGGCTGGCCTGGGGTTCATTATGTAGCCCAGGCTGGCCTGGTGCCTATCCTCTTGCCTTACCTTTTGGAGTGCAGGGACACCAAGTATGCACCCCAACACAACTCTTCCTACCTTTTGTTTGCTTGAGGTTGTAAAATGGCAGGCTGAACTTGTTGGGCTTGGGTAGGCTGGGGAGAAGCCGGAGTGAGTATGGGAGCGACCAGGAGTCAGAATGCTTGGTCAGTTGCCTGACTCGGAACAGGCCATTTGACCTCACTGCCGCTCAGATACAATGGCATTGTTATTTAAAGTAGATAATAACCCTATGAATCTATCTGATGGAGTCGATGGATGGATGGGTAAATGGGACTGGAAAAAGCAAACAAGTAAATAAAGAACATATTAAAATCTTTTAAAATAAATTTAAACCCTCGATCATTTAAGGATTCAAGGCAGTTGTGTGTCGTGATGTCAGGTAGCTTTATTGTTGAGGTGACGACAGAGCCATACTAACTGCCATCCAGCCATAGTCACACAGCCATATACAATCATTCCCATCAGCCTTTGCGAGGGGCGGGAGAGTCCGGCCACCAAGCCGAGTGAACCACTGCCCTGTGCATGTCTCTCTAGCACAGGCAATCAGAAGAGGCGAGGGAGGGTGGCGGTGTCTGAAGCCCCAGGTGCATCTCGTGGAAGACAGAGGCCTTTGAGCTCACAAGTGATCTGCACCCGCCTTTGTCCCAGACAAGTAGCCTTTCCCTAGTAGTCCTCTCCGCTGCTCAGAGACAAGTAGCCTTTCCCTAGTAGTCCTCTCCACTGCTCAGATTTCCCTAGTAGTCCTCTCTGCTGCTCAGAGACCCACTTGGTATGAATGTCTGGGGGAATTTTCTGAAGGAAATGATTACACTAACAACTTGTTTTTTTTTTCTCAGCTATGAGAGATTGCCTGGATTAGTTTTAGAATTGCTCTGCCAACCTGGTCTGACACTAATGTGGGGGTACAATGACACTCGTTGAAGCAAAGTGTCTGAAAGGAAGAGTAATTCACCAGGGCTGGGAAGGACACAGAGGCCAGGTACCCCGCTGCAATGTTGCGAACACTGTCTAGGGTTCTCGGGAAATAAATACACACATATGCTTACATTACTGGTAGGACAGAAGTGCGGACAGTGACTTTCTGTGGAAGGACTGAATGAAACTTCCCTCCCTTTAGGTTTTCTGTCAGTATTTTTTTGTAAGTGTCAACAGGGTTTATTTGGGTTATAATGATAATAGATTAATTTGCTTCTTTGTATTAATGTTACACTTTTAAAACACCAGTGTTTGTAAAAGAACACTCAAAAACAATCAATACAAGAAGTTAACCCTAATAAAAACATGACAGATAAAGCAGTGTGTGTTCTATATTTATCTTTAAGAATCTCCTGTCTGTAACCTGGCTGTCCTTATATCCTTAGGCTACTGTCTCCCACATACACACCCTGTCATAACCTCCCACCACACACACACACACACATCGCATGTGGCTAAATTCATCTGGGGAATAAGGAGCAGAAAGGCATTTCTATTTATTAACTTTGAGAAGTAGATAAATAATGAATAGCTCAGGGAGTCCCTGCCCAGATTCTTAGACAACAGGCCCTTTGGGCAGTCTTCCTTATTCACAGTTCAAATGAACTCTTCCTTCCATATTCACTGTGTATCCCTCTGGCATTAGGATAACTCATAAATAATGATGGGACAATATGACTTACGTAAATTCTGGTTATTAAAAATAGAGTCCATATGGAGATACTAGACTAGGAGATATTTAAAACTGAATATTTTTGAAGCAGGTTTTTAAAAACTCGAGTCGGGGAGAGGCATGGTAGTGAGTGCCTTTAATCTCAGCAATCAGGATGCAGAGGCAGGAGGACTCTCTCGAGTCAGAGACCGGCCTGATCTACATTCTGCCCACACACATACACCCACAGCCACCTAGTGAAACCCATCTCAAAAAGGTATTTAAAAGTATCTAGACTTTCTAGCTCAGTATTTTTATTTTAGAATTGCTAAGGTTCTGGGGAGACAGGCAGCAGCTCGGAGTATTTGTTCTGGCAGAGGAACCCGGTTCTATTCCCAGCATCCATGTTGTGGCTCACAACCGTCTGTAACTGCAGTTCTGGGGATCTGACCTCCAAGGGAAGCAGACACACACAGACGCAGCAGATCATTCACACTCGGGAAATTAAAAGTGCAAAGTGATCGCTGGGTCCGTAGGTCAGGGGGCAGAGCAGGTGTTGGGCCTTGAAAGCAACCCCCAGTACCAAATAAAGATTTTTAAACTGTGCCCTTTAATATTAAACACATAGGCAAATGTGAAATCGCCTAAATTAAATAAATTAAATTAAAGTTTGTTGAATGAGAGGCCAGCAAGCTATCTGTGTTAGCCAAGTCTACAATCCTAGCATTTGGGAGTGGGGGCAGGATCAGAGGTTCAGAGTCCTCAGTCGCTTGGTGACATGTGTCACCTAGACTACAGGAGACATTGTTCTACATGCTTTACAGGTATTGTCCCATTTTAATCTGCTGGTGTCTTTTTTTAAATAATGAGAGGCCATAATGCCAGTGATTGGCAACACAAGAGCAAAACCTAGCCTGACCCTTCCTGAGACTAGTGGGAGAAAAACCAGGGCCAGGTCAAACCAGAGAGTCGCAAGTTCTATTTAACAGTTCTTCTGAACACAAACTTTCCCTGTTTCGTTTTGCTCTTTGAGACATGGTTTCATGGTTTCAAAGACCAGTGTAGCCCTGGCTGTCTTGGAACTCACTCTGTAAGGCAGGCTGGGCTCAAACTCAGAGATCTCTGCCTCCTGAGGGCTGAGATTAAAGGCACGGCCACCACTGCCTGCCTACAAACTTTCTCTGTGCATTTCTGAAAGGTGAGAATGCCCATTTCCCGATACCCCTTTGATCCTTCTCTCACAATGTCTGCTTCTAGCTCCAGGTCATTTGTCAAATACTATGGCATAGAAATAGGTATGTTGGTAAGGCTTAGCCAGAATTAGAGCAATGTTCTTGTTTTCTGGTGTCTAGGGGTTCTACTCTTTTCTATTACTATAGTTTATTTATTTTGTGTGTGATGGGGAATGTGTAGGTAAGAGACGACCTCAGAGAGTCAGACCTCTCCTACCATGTGGGTAATGGGCATAGAACACAGGTCCTCAGGCTTGGTGGCAAGTGCCTTTATCCCCTGAGCCATCCTGCCAGCCCCTGGTTCCATTTTACCCTTTCTTTCCTGTGATGAAAAATGTCCACAACAGAGTTTCCATAATCATTAAGGAAGACTAGGAGCTGACACTCCGCCAGACATTGTTCTATGTGGCATGCATATATTGTCTAATCTCACTCTTCCCAGCACCCGTATGAAGTACAATTAACCCCATTTTACAGGTGAAAAACTGAAACCGAGACAATCTGAGGTCACAAACCTAAAATATGCTACTTTTCAGAGATAGCCGTTGGTAGACGGAAGAAAGGAAGCCATTGTTTAATTCCTTCAAGGTTAGAAGAACAATTAGAGAAAGTCCTATAAGTTGTTTTTTGTGCCTGGTTGGTTTTTGTGTATATGAAGCCTTGGTCTTTCTCCTTTGATGCCTGTCCCATTTCACCAGACCGATAGTAAATCAGGGTACCACTGAGGGACACCGAAAGGTTTACCTTCCTTCAAAAGCTGCCACAGGGGCTGCCTGCGGTGCCTTTTTGAAGATGCAGCTCACTTCTCCAAGGAGTCCTGGGTGGAATGCAGATGTTCCGCCTGGTAGAGATTACACACAAAGCCAGGTGTAACCTGTAGACTTAACCAGCCAGGGCACGACACCAGACAGCGACAAATGGCAGCAGAAAGGAATTTTCTTTCCCTGTAAGGAAGCTCTCACGGCTGAAGTCCTCCTGAGAAACCAGAGGAAATCCCTGAGAATCAAGGTGCCCTGCCAAGCTTACCTTGCATTTGCATCTGTCAAGACCCACGTTTGGGCTGAGGATTCTGGCATTGCAAACAGCCAGACTAGATTCATTCGGGAATGAATACTTGATTTCTTACTCTTAGCACTTTCAGCCAGGTCAGCTTGCAGAGGAGGTCACAGACAAGTGAGAAGAAGTTACTGGCCATAGGCTTGGTTAGTAGCGGTGATACAGAGACTAGGCCAATTTCAGGAAGCTGTGGGAGCTTCTGTTTGGGGAGGGCAGCTAGGTTGCTCAGAGCCCCTAGACTGGTGCACACCCCAAAGAAGGTAGCTGTCTTAGTTTGGCTTTCTATTACTATAATAGAAACCATGATCAAAAGCAACTTGAGGAAAAAGGATCTATTTTATCTAACAGCTCACAGTCCACCATGAAAGGAAGGCAGGGCAGGAACCTGGAGGCAGGAACCCGGAGGCAGGAAATGAGGCAGAGGCTATAGAGGGCTACTTCTTATTGGCTTGCTCAGTTGGCTTTCTCTCTCTCTCTCTCTCTCTCTCTCTCTCTCTCTCTCTCTCTTTTTATCTTGAATTTTTTTTTACTTACATTTCAAATGTTATCCCCTTTCCCAGTTTCCCATTCATAACCCCCCATTCCACCCAACCCCTCTGCTTCTGTGAGGGTGTTCCCCCACCCACCCCTTCCCACCGCCCCACCCTGACATTCCCCTACAACAGGGCATCAAGCCTTGGCATCAGTTGACTTTCTTATACACTCCAGGACCTCGTGCTCTGGGGTGGCACTGTCTCCAGAAGGCTGTGCCCTTCCACATCAGTCACTCAACAGGAGCACGCACCTCAGGCTTGCCTGCAGTCCAGTCTGACGGGGGCATTTTCTCAACTGAGGTTGTTCTTAGGTGACTAGCTGTGTCACATTAACAGTCAGACAGACCATAACAAGCACAGGGTAACTTTTTTTTGTCATGTCTGAATGAGCTCTCTAAGAAGTGGCAGTGTGTTACCTGTTGTGCAGGTCAGTGTGCAGCTTGATTTAATGTTTTCTTTTCTTCTATTTCAGACATTTCGAAAGTGGGTATAGGTAAGGATGCCTGTGAAGGAGAGTTTATGTTTAGTTTATGGATATGAGTGTCTGCCTGAATGTATGTATGTGCACTGTGTGTGTCCAGTACCCTCAGAGGCCAGAAGACAGTGTCAGGTCCCATAGGACTGAAGACATAGACAGTTGTGAGTTACCTTGTGAGTTCCAGGAACCAAATCCTGGTCTTTATAAGAGCAGCTAGTGCTCTTAACTGCTGAGCAGTCTCTCTAGCCTCCATACCATTTCTTTTCTTTTTATTTTTGGGTTTTTCTGAGACAGGGTTTCTCTGTGTGATTTTCCCCGGCTGCCTTGGAACTCACTCTGTAGACCAGGCTGGCCTCAAACTCATGTAGACCTGCCTGTCGAGTACAGGGGCTTAAAACGTGCACCACTGCCCAGCTTGCCTCCCCTCCCTCCCTCTCCTCCTCCTCTCTCTCTCTCTCTCTCTCTCTCTCTCTCTCTCTCTCTCTTTCTCTTTTTCTCTCTTTCTTTCTTTCTTTCTTTCTTTCTTTCTCTCTTTCTTTCTAGACAAGATATCACTATGTGACTATGAAGTCTGGCTGGCCTGCAGCTTGTTAAATAGATCAGGCTGGCCTCAAGCTCATGGAGTCACAGAGATGTGCCTGCCTCTGCCTTCCCTGTGATGAGGTTAAAGAGAGCCCCACCACCCTGGCTTTTGTTTTAATTTCTCTTTTAATTCAGTACTATGAACTGAATCTAGGGTCTTATACATGCCAGGCAAGCATTCTACCACTGAAGTCTCTTCTTCAGCAAGGTTTGTTTTTTTTTTTTTAAAGATTTATTTATTTATTGCATATAAGTACACTGTAGCTGTCTTCAGACACACCAGAAGAGGGCATCAGATTCTGTTACAGATGGTTGTGAGCCATCATGTGGTTGCTGGGATTTGAACTCAGGACCTCTGGAAGAACAGTCAGTGCTCTTAACCGCTGAGCCATCTCTCCAGCCCTGTTTTTTTTATTCTAAGACAGGGTCTTTCTGGTTCGTGCAGGCTGGCCTTGAATTCACTCCATAGCCTGGTCAAGCCTTGAACTTGGGATCCTTCTGCTTCAGCCTCCTGAGTAGCCTGCTTTTGTAGAATGCTGGAAATGTGGGTCCATCTCCCATTACTGCCATAAGCAATAAGGAAACCATTGCCACAGTCCCCTTCTGACACCTGAACAGTTCACAGCCCCTTAATTATCATCGAATGTGCAGTTACTGTTGAGAATTCCTCCAACAGCCATAGTCCTTTTAAACAGTTGGCTTGTCTGAAGCAAGATCCAACCAAGGCCCACACATCACATTTCTTTGAAGTAGTGAGTGTCTCTCTGTCTTTTTTAGTAATGATTTTAATTAAAGTGCCATATATAGAGAGAGTATATAAATCCTTAAGTGTACGACTTGGCTTTTCCTGCCTCCAAGTGAATATGCATGCCACCATCACCGGGCTGGGAGATAGAGCACTACCCAGATGCGAGTAGTAGGTAGTTGTAGTCTCAGTTGGCATTCTCTTAGGACTCGTGTCGAGCCTATATACAGACGTAAGCACGTATGTTTGCTTTGCTGTTAGCACATGCTCGTTCTCTCTTGTGAAGTCTTCTTGTACTGCCTACCCCCACTCCCACTTTTTTCCTTATTTTTATTATTTATTATTTATTTATTTATTTGAGACAGGATCTCACTACATAGCTCTGGCTGGCTTGGAACTCGATATGTAGTGTAGGCCGTGACCTGAGAGACCCTTTTGCCCTTGCCTCCCAAGTGCTAGGATTAAAGGGGTGTGCCACCACGTTCAGCCCTTATTCCTGCCCTTTTAAAACTATTACCTTGTGGATTTATTAACTTATAAAGGTAAAAGCAAATTTGTTACTTATTCATTATGTATATGTTATTTCTATTGTATGTTTATGAGCGCTCTGTCTTCATGGATGCAAGGGCACCACGCATATGCCTGGTATCCACAAAGGGTGGAAGCGGCTGCTGGACGCCCTAGGACTGAAGTTACGAACAGGTGTCCTGTCAGGAATGGGAACCCAACCTAGGTCAGCTAGAGGGGCAGCTTATGCTCCCCCTGATTTGTGCGATTCTACCTTTCTTTTTCATTTTTTAAAGCAAGGTCTCATGTAGCCTGTGCTGGTCTTTAACTTCCAATGTGACTGAGGATGACTTTGAATTCCTGATCCTCCTGCGTCCACTTCTTGCTTACTAGGAGTAAAGTGCTAGAATTGCAGGTGTGAGCCACCATTTCTGGTTTTGGGTGGAGCTGTGATCTAACCCAGGGCTAACTGCATACTAGAAGAAATGGCCTACAACCCTGATTCCAGGTTCTTCGTGTGTTCTGGGTTTGAGTCCTTTTGTAGATTTCTTTTCCCATACTGTAACTTGCTTTCACTTTTTTTTTTTTTTTTTTTGGTTCTTTTTTTTCGGAGCTGGGGACCGAACCCAGGGCCTTGCGCTTCCTAGGTAAGCGCTCTACCACTGAGCTAAATCCCCAGCCCCTGCTTTCACTTTTAATGACTTGATGAATTCTTAAATTCAGTTACTCTCTTGTTCCTATAGCGCTTTGTACTTTTTTATGCTTCACTTTAGAAGATACTGCTGTGTCCTCAAGGATGAGGTCAGCCTACCACAGTGTCCTCTAGGCTTGGTGTTTTCTCCATCTGTGTCTGCAGCCTTTATGGACTGATGTTTTGGGGGGTGCAGGGAGCAGGTATGAGTAGGAACCCCATAGTTCCAGCTGGACGTACCACACTTCTAGAAAAATCTTTGCCCCTGTGCCCTTCAGGGCAGTCACTGAAGCACATGCTTGAGCGCACTTCTAAATACCTCTTCATTTCCCGGGTATGCTCAGGCGTCTCTGCAGTCCCCTGCAGAAGTCTGTGCCCTGCCATCAGCTCGGTGACTGTAGTTCCCTTAAGTTTTGCACTTAATAGTGCAAGTCTCTCCATTGGTTTCCTTTAAGGTCGTCTTGGCTCTTCTTAGTCCCTCATGTTTCCTATAAAATAGGAATTATTATTTGTTAGTTATTGCAAAAATATGCTTGGATTTGATTGCAGTTGTAATACATCTGTAGATCAATTTGGGGTAAACAGGCTTCTTTCTAATGTCGCAGCTTCACTTAAGAATGTGGAAGGCTGGGTGTCATGGCACACGCCTTTAATCCCAGCATTCAGGAGGCAGAAGCAGGCAGATCTCTGAGTTTGAGGACAGCCTGGTCTATGAGGCAAGTTCCAGGACAGCCAGGACTACACAGAGAAACCCTGTCTCCAAAACCTCACCACCACTACCACCACCAGCACCACAGGCACCACCATCACCAGCACCAGCACCAGCACCAGCACCAGCACCAGCACCAGCACCAGCACCAGCACCAGCACCATCACCACCACCTCAATGCCAAAAGAATATGGAATATTTCTTTACTTTTGTTGTTCTCTTCCTTCTTTTATTTGTCTTCCTCATTTTTTTTGTCTTAGTTTTTGACTAAATATTACTATACAGCCATGTTCTCAGGTGCCGGCATTTTAAGTATGTAGCCCTATGTCCAGCTCTGTATCTTTTTTTTTAAAACACAATCTTCCCTTTTTCTTTTATTTATTATTGTTTGCATAGAAGAGGGACATACATACATATACATGCCAAGATGTGCATGTGGAGGTCAGAGGACAGTGTATGCGTACTGATTCTCCTCTTTCACCTTTCTGTGGGTTGCAAGAATTAAACTCAGGCCATCAGACTTTAAAGATCAGCAGCTTGGGCTGGAGAGATGGCTCAGCTGTTAAGAGCACTGACCGCTCTTCCAGAGGTCCTGAGTTCAAATCCCAGCAACCACATGGTGGCTCACAAGCATCTGTAATGGGATCTGATGCCCTCTTCTGGTGTGTCTGAAGACAGCTACAGTGTACTCACATACATTAAATAAATAAATTTTAAAAAATAATAAAGATCAGCAGCTGAGCCATTCCACCAAGCCCACGCTCACTCCTCTCCTGGGTGCTTTGTGGCTTTTCTATACAGGAATCCCATTTCCTGACTAAATGGTATTCCATTTGGATTTTCACTTTCTTTTCCCTGCCTTAGTGCTAGGCTACGGACAGGTACGTCCTCATCAGGATACATTAAAGCCTGTGTCGGGCCTGGGCTTCAGCTATTTCAACAGCGTGTGATTCCCACTGCCAGTCTTCCGTACAGCTGGTGCGAGATTCTTCTCAAAGCCTCAGCCTTCAACTCACCCTGTAACGAGGTTGAGAGGAGAGACTCTGGAGTCTGCGGAGGATGATGGAGGACTGGGATGGGCCAGGTGCATCCTGGGAGCTAAGGTTAAACCCACCCGGCCCTGGTAGAGCTTTAGGAAAGGGAGGATGTGTCGTGGTGTGTCACCCCTGTCTGTCTTATAGCATGGGATATGCGGACTTCTGTCTTTGGTCTTCTGGAAGTGGGTGTCATGAGAAGGAGTGGGGGTGGGGTGGGGGTGCGGGTGAAGGTCAGCTGTTAGCTTTAACTTCATGATGAGGTCTTAAAGCTTTGGCGCCTTGTGGCAGGACCCACCAGAGGCATCCCGAGACCTTCAGGTACCATGGTAGTAGCATAACAGCTTATGTTTATCAAGTGCCATGCGCTGGGTGGTTTTTTATCTACTTCATGAATATTAATACTTTAATCATCACAGTTACCCTCGTAAGGTAGGCCAGTTAACACTGTTCTTTGAAAATAAATTATGTGTATGTATCCATGTGAGAGTATGCCACATACTTTGTGGTGCCCAGAATAAGGTGCTGGATCTATCCTGGGGCTGAAGCTATCGGCAGTTGTGAGCGTCCTGACATGGGAACTGAACTCAGATCTTCTGCAAAAGCAGCAAGAACTCTCAACCACTGAGTCATCTCTCCAGCTCCCAATATTCTTCATTTAATTATTTTCACTTTGTGTATATTGGTGTTTTGCCTGCATGCGTGTCTGTGTGAGGGTGTTGGATCCCTAGAGCTGGACTTACAGACAGTTGTGAGCTGCCATGTGGGTGCTGGGAATTGCACCCTGGTTCTTTGGACAAACAGCCAGTGCTCCTAACCACTGAGCCATCTCCCCAGCCCCCTTCTTCATCTTCTTAAAATGATGGCAGAAACTGCACCTTAGAAAGGCTCATGACCAAACCACATAGCTCATACCTGGCAACACAAGTATTCAAACCAAGGTGGCAGGTCCCAGAGCCCATGCTGCTCAAACAACCTTGCATGGTGGCTGCAGATGGACACCGGAGGAAGAGTGAGGGGATTCAGGGACCCCTGCAGTATGTCTGCCCGAACAGCCTGCTATGCTTGCTCTGAACTTAGTGGTTTTGAGGTGTCTCATGAGGATTGTCAGGAATACCTTACACCTAGCATTGGGCTTAGGCTGTACACAGGTCTGAGAGCAACTGTATGGTAACACTAAGGTCAAGAGACATGAAACACAGCTGAGGTAATCCTAGCTTAAGCTAAGGATAATCAAACTGACAGGAGAAGTAGACCATCCATTGATTTATCAGTTTTATCACCTTAAGATTCCCTTGAACTAACTGGAGTCCTGACTTCTAGTCTTTTGTTTCTCCTAGCTTACAAGCATGTCTATATTTAGAGCAACAGTCACGCTTCTGTGGTGATGGACCAATGTGTGCCTCCAGAAACGGCCGTGAGCTGAAACCGCATGTGTGTCCTTAGCCGAGAAGTCATCGGCACTGTAGCTCTGGCACAGCCTCGCCAGAGGGACTGCTGCACAGACTTGCTTAGTAAGCAGATTATCGAGCTTGTGCTAGGCACATAGTTGGCCACTTAGGCCAGCATCCACCCGCTCACGGAAGCCTGGGGTGCGGCCCCACTGTATCACCAGGGGACAGAGAGAGTCAGAGCCTTTTATTTGGACAAAGACATCAAAGGTCTCCCACTGACACGACCGGAGACTGGAAGTTTCTCTCACCTTATCCTCTCGTCCCCTCCCACATGCCACATATCACTGAGCTCTGTTCACTTGCCTCCTTTAGCTCCCAGTCCAGCTCTCCTCTGCCATCATTTTCTAATCTGGATTTGACAGCAGCCTCCTAAATGCTTTGTGCTTTTGTCTAATTGCCTTTACTCTACCAAAATCATCACGATAAGGAACAAAACAGTGTCACTTGGAACGATTTGGATGGCTCTCCATACATATCAGCCACAACTCAATGTCCAGAGACTTAGAAGTTGGCCTCCTTTTTATGGCCCCCGTCCCTCACACCAGCTACATCAGATCTCCTGGGGCTCTGTGCCTTCAGAGTTTGTGCTTTTTCCTCACATGACAATTCCTCAATCTCCATGGAGAATGTCCTCAAAATTGTCCCAGGAAGAAGTGGTTCTCTTACCCTACCAAGGTCTGCCTTTGAGGAAGGCCTTGCTGCAGTCTCAGTCCACCAGGGTACCTTTCTGGCATTTGTCAAATGGATTCTTCTGTCCACCCAACTCTCCATCCAGCTCCAAGCAATGTCTAAAGCCCTTGCCGTATATAAGACCCCATTCCAGTCCCTGGAAATATGTGGAGAGCAAGGCAGACCCCTAGTTCCTATGGAGCTTGTATTTCTATAAGCTCATATCACTGTAAATGCTCATTTTAGATGCTGTCTTCTAAGGAAGACCCAAAATAAAGAAGAAAGAAACAGGAAATACATCACATGGTGTGTGGTGCTAAGCTGAAGCCTTAAGTTGGGTCCCATGATGCAGATGCTTTGCGTTGGAAGGTTAGGTGGGGCCTCCCTGAGGGGCATCCTGGAGGCTGACTGAGGTCTGCATCAGCTGCTCTCAAGATCCGGTTAGAGAGCATGCCAGGCAGAGTGGGGATGACTACATAGAGGCTTTAGAGAAGGCAGAACCCAGCTTTTAGAACAAGCACCCCAGTTACTGGAGCAGGGGCAGAGCAGACTGAGAAAATGCCCGTAGGGTGTTGAGAAGTGAACACGTGGACCGATGCTGGTCTGAGGACCAAAGGTAATCGTCCTTTAGAACATTGCATTCTTGCTAGCAGCCACAAATAGCAAAATAAAAAGGCCTCGTTGTTCCCAACCGATGCACAAAAGCTCTTGGGAATGAGAGTTCCACATACCCTCTTCTTCCTGTCACTTGCAGCCAAGTCACCATGCCAGAAAGGCCCGTGTGAAGAAGGTACCTGATAATAATTCACACGAGTTTCCATCATTCCTTGGGCCTTTATTTTGCCCAAGACATGTGATTAATAAAACCACGAGAAAAACGAACGCCTTCCTTTGTTCTGCTTATTGTATCTGCTACAGTGAGAAGTTTCTATCTTAATATCTCTATTTCCTTCCTATGTTCTTTGTAAAATAGGGTATCACTTCCTCCGTCCAATTCATTGTGTGCAGGCCGAGCCATGTACTTAATACCTACATCAATCTGGACTGATGAAAGCTTGTCTAGTCCCTTGGTCCTATTAACCATGTGTTGGCCACACCCAGGCCATGTCTCTGCTGTGGTGCATGGTCCAGGTGTTGTTTTGTTTTTCCTTCTACCATGGGCCTAGATTTACTTATGGGAACTGATGTCCTAAAAAAGAGTCGTTCAGTCAAACTCAACTGTGATTAGGGATCGGAAGGAAGTCTGGACTTGTAAACTTTTCAGACAAAGCAGGTGAGGGACAAAACAATGATGAGCCTCGCTCAGGGGAAGCGTGGGCTGGTGTCAGAGCTGGATCTACCAGTCTTGGGCTCTTAGTTTCCAGGGTGGTGCTTCTGTTTCCACTCAGACTGCTGCCAGCCTGTGCAGACAAATGGCAAAGTAGAGACCAGATGAAAACAGCCGGAGTCCACATGTAGACACTGAGCTAGTGAGCAGAAGAACCCTTGGCAGGCTCTGTGTGTGTGTGTGTGTGTGTGTGTGTGTGTGTGTGTGTGTGTGTGTGTGTGTGTGGTGTGTAGGGGGGAATCATACTCACAATCCCGACACTTGGGAGATGGATAAGGGAGGATAGAAAGTTCAAGGTTATTCTTGGCTGTGTAGTAAATTTGAGGCCAACTTGGGTTACTTGAGACCTTCTCTTTCTGTCAAAAAAGGAAAAAAAAAAACAGAATTTGGATTTCTGGTTTTTCTCTTCGAAGACTTGAGTACAAATTTCTGCAAGGCCAATGACTGATGTAAACAGAGGCTTCTGCCCTTAGCAGGCGATATATGCTTCTTTTTACTTCAGTCTCCACTACTCCCTGTTGCCTCCCAGACCTTAGATTGACTGTCAACTGGTCTTTATGGCTAAGCTTTTGTATTTCCGATGGCCAGAGTAAGAAAAAGAGGATCCGTTTCTTCACTGTGTCTCTATTAAGTGTGGGCTATATTTCAAGAAGAAATGGATATTTTAGAAAGCACAGTGTTTGATGGCCAGAAGAACACAGGGTATTTAGGATTCCCGCGTGAGTACAGCTATGAAGGAACTGGAGGTTACAAGTGTCGTTAACCCATGGCACCAAGATCAGAAGAGAGAATCTGAGTTCTTATCTTCACCATGAGGTCCTTGACAGGTTTTGAGAGCGGTTTTCGTAGCACGGGGGAAGGGATAGAATGAGGAACGAGTGGGACCTTCTCCTCGGCCTCTCAGCCCAGGCTGTTAGGACCTAAGGTCAGGTCACTCAGACCCTGGACAGATAAGACTACCCAAAAGATGCAGAGAGAGCATCAGAATTTACAGAGAACGGTCCGAAGCCGTTCTATTGTGATCCAGCCAAAACCACAAGGAAAACGCCAGAAGGAATGCACTGTACTCTGAGAAGCAAAGGGCACCGGAACCGTCCTGCTAGCGCGGCTCCCGGAATAAAGGACGCCTTGCTCCGCCCATCCAAACCTGAGCACTGCTGTTTATGGGCCTGTTTTTATGGGTAAGCGTCCCCCTCCCCCGCCCTTCCTCCCCTCTATCTCTGTCCTTCAACTCCTCCAACTAACATCTCTTTATAAAAGCCAGGAGGCTCTGTTGTACGGAACTGAACTGAAATGTAATGTGCCACGCGGGGAGCAAGGGAAGCCACCCTCTCTGTCTCCATTGGTGGAGTCGGTTTGCTTTTCTCCTGGCCAGTTAGGTCAGGAAAGCCAAGAGACCTGCTGAGGAATGCACCCTTCTCTGCTGTTTGCTGGGATAGGCATGGCAATAGGTGTCACCACCTCCCTGCTGTTTGGCTGTAGGTGAGGAAGGCCACCTGCTCCTGTGGGAGGGATGCTCGTGACCTCCTTGTGTGCCAGGCTGGCGTCTGATGCAGGAAGTACAGTTTGTATGTTCACCTCAGCAATTTCCTGACTCACTCGCTAGAAGGGACACACCCCGTGGCCCTGCAGAGGAAACCTTGGAGGTTGCAAAGCTGGCCTTTGCCTGGCTGACCATGGGGCTTGGAGGCGGAGCCATTCAAGGAAGGATTAGCAGAGGATGGAGCTGTTGTCATTACGATGCCACACGTGACGTGACAAAACAACATGACCGCCCACCTCTTGGATGACTCACAGGCCTGAAGCGTGAGTAACTTAGAGGGTGGGCAAGCAGGTATTTGATTCAGTAGGGTGGGGCTGAATCCCCTCCTCTCCCCTCAGCACTCACTGCTCCCATTCCAAAGTATCTGGAAGCCTGGAGGTTTCAGGTCCAGGTGGATCTGGGAAGTCCCTTTTGGCCCATGGAACCCTTGTCATTTGAATGGTTCAGTGAAGTGGTGCTTGTGACTGAAGCGAGGCTTTTCAGAGATCTGGGTGCAGTTCGGTTTTCCAGGCCTCTAGCTGGCCCAGTATCATCCAGGGGTTACTAAGCAGCTGAAATGGTGGCCAACAAGGGGGACAGCTGGTTTGGCTCAGCCTGGAGCACATTTTTCAGTACCTACCATCAGGGCTGGAGTAGGGGTGTCATTACAAGAGGTTCTTCTTCTCACCTTCGTATGTCACAGGTGATAGGATAAAGGGGGAGGGGCTCCTTGCCACCATCCCTCTGTAAGCCACATCAAAGCAACAGCCATTATCCTGCATATTAAGTTAATACCCATCCCAAAGGCAGCATCGTTTTATCCCCTTCTTATGATTACATGAAGCATTGGCTCCTACATTATGAATGGGACATCAAACATCCTGTGTAATCGTATTTGACTGTGAATAGAACCTATGTTTTAATAATAACCGGCATTTTTTACTATGTGTGTGGCATCACAGATGTGTCACTTTAAATTATGCATATAGCTTTTACAATGTGTAGTGACTAAAATAATGACGGTTGCTTCACGCAGCCTATATAGGATATGCCAGTTTAGCAGACACAGACTCTCAACTCCCATAAAAAGGTCACCTCAACTTGCCTGTCAGGAAGCATGGAAGTCACATCTCAAGTCGGACAGGGATCATCGTTGCCTGAGAAGGGCAGGGCTCTTCTTACACCTCCCTCCCATCCCACCAGCCCCTGCTCCTTCCACAGGCATATGGAGAGAAAAGACCAGCGGCAGTATGTAATGAGTCTGAGTTCTGTGGGAACCTTCCCATCATCCCTGGCCCAGAGGTGGGACAGGATCCACGGAACCCCCTACACAAATGCTCACTGGGATACCACAGAATGATTTGCCTGCCTCTGAGACATTTCTATTGTTCCCCTCCAGGGCCCATTATGCCTTCCCAGGATGAGGTCTCTCACGCTGCACCCTCTCTGTGTCCTGGCCTCTTTGGATGCTGGGAGTCTAGGAAGGAGCAGGAAGAAGCTTGCTCCTAGGAGTCCCTCTGTATCTCATGAGGTGTCAGCTCCATAATGCCGGGTACCCCTGGCCAATCAGGAGGAGCAAGGAAGAGCAGCAGTGTAACTCCCTTGGAACAGCAGCCTGAGGGCTGTGAACAGGGTGCTCCTATGCTCCCTGAAGGGGTTGGCACTTCTCTACCAGCATCTGGAGATGGCAGCCTGGGCCTGGACAGGAAGTGTGTGCTGAGTCAACTAGGAAGTGGCAAAAGCTGGTGTTCTGCTTACACAGAGTTCTGTGTACCCAGAGCTGGATGTTCCTCCTGAAACACGATGGCATGGCTGAGTCCCCCCTGTTCCCCAACTTTGAACAGGAAAGGTCTTGACTTAAAAAAGCAGCCTTGCGGGGTTGGGGATTTGGCTCAGTGGCAGAGCGCTTGCCTAGGAAGCGCAAGGCCCTGGGTTCATCCCCAACTCCGAAAAAAAGAACCAAAAAAAAAAAAAAAAAAAAAGCAGCCTTGCAGTCACAGGAGGGCTGACCACGTTTGTACTTCTCACGGAGATTTGACAGTTTTAACAACTTCTCTAGAGACCCAAGGGAGGCTAGCTGAATGTGTGTGCTTGGTCTGTCACCCCAGTGTTTTTCCCGAGGATCCCTTTCCTAGACCACTTCTAAGCCAGCGGGTGAGACACTGGGCCAAAGGGCCAAAGCAGCTGCCTGGGGAGGAGTCATCCACAAGGTCTACGGACCCTAACTTGTAACTTTCCAGTACGCCAGGATTCCGACTGGCAGCTCTGACACCTGGTGGCCATTTCAAAAACTGCACTCTAGAAGAACTGTCCATTTTTATTGTTTTTAGCTGTTTTAGTTTTCGCTTCCAAATTTCAATATAAGATAGACCTTATACATTAGCAGTCATTACTGCTACTAAATGAATTATTTATAAGTAAAACTCTTGCAAATGCAATCAACAAAATATACTTTTGTAGAAGATTCTGGAAAGATAAACCAGAAATTCTGTGATCTCCAGGGAGCACTGCTGTGGGACAGAGAAAGACTTATTTTGCTTTATATATGTGCTTCTCTCTAGAATGTATTTTACTTATTTTTCAGGTTTTTTTTTTTTTGGTTCTTTTTTTTTTTTTTTTTCGGAGCTGGGGACCAAACCCAGGGCCTTGCGCTTCCTAGGCAAGCGCTCTACCACTGAGCTAAATCCGCAACCCTATTTTTCAGTATTTGAAAATTTTCTCTTAGTGCTGGGCATGGTGGCACATTCCTTTAATCCCAGCACTGTGGAGGCAGGTAGATCTCTGAGTTCAAGGCCAGCCTGGTCTACAAAGTGAGTCCAGGACAGCCAGAGCTACACAGAGAATCCATGTCTCAAAAAAACCCAAAAAAAAAAACAAAAAACAAAAACAAAAACAAAAAAACCCCAAATATATATGTATATATATATTTTTTTTCCTTTTAGGTTTATTATTTCATGTTTGTGGGCATGTTCTCTGAATGTAGTCACGTGTACCACATGGATACCTAGTGCCTATGGAAGTCAGAAAAGAGCATGAGATCCCCTGGAACTGGAGTTACACGTGGTTGTGGGCGACACGGTGGGTGCTGGGAATCCACCTGGGTCTGCTGCAAGAGTAGCCAAGGCTCTTAACTGCTGAACCATCATTCTTGCCCCACCCCCAACTTTTAGTTTTTTGAGACAAAGTCTCTCTCCATAACTCTGGGTATTCTGACACTATATAGTCCAGGCTGGTCTCAAATTCAGAGAACTGTCTGCCTCTGCCTCCTGAGTGTTGGGATTAAAAGTGTGCACCACCCCCAGCTGACATCTATTTTAAACAAAGGCAGGTAATTACAGTCAATAGCTGACTCCCGGCAGTCCCAAAGTCCAGGATTGTTCCTTCCAGGTCTCCAGGTTTTGTGCTCAGAAGCCTCTGGAGTGTTTAAGGGAACGAAATACGGCTGAATCCACTCTGGTCTCATTCACTAACAGTAGTGGGAGGATCGCAGAGAACGGGACAAAGGAGCTCCGGGGAGTCCTGGGGTCAGAGAGCCAACAACAAGAAAGTCTTCACTCTTGATAGATTCTCCCACCTACTGTCCCACCACCACCCTCCAGGGCGTCCCACCTATGGATGTGTGGACACACATCTTAAGAACATGGTCATAGATAAGAAGTCTTCTTTAGTTTTCTGCCCATAGCCTAGAAACAGTGACTTTGTGTGCGCACAGCCTGCTCACTGCGCATGCTCAGAGTAGGTGAAGGCATTTGAGGCTGAGCATTGGTGCCAGGCTCCCAGGGCCAGTTCTCACCACCGTCCTAAAGGCTGGGCCAGAGCTCGGCAGAGATGCTGTTTTTGCAGCAGCTAGCTCTTCGGGGAACGAGAAGCCTTAGCATCCGAAGATGGGGTCCTCATCCCGCAACTGTGCTGTTTCAGATCCAACCTGTTTCTGAGTCTGCCCTGTCTCAAGCTCCAATCGGCAGGCCTGGTGGAGAGGTCTCTGCTCCCTCCTTACTTGCAGCCGGCCTGTGTCTCCTTAGGTGACCAGGCACCTCCCTTAGTCACCCTACTCCTAGCTTCCCACTGACACTCAGAACAGAACGTCTGCAGCTGTCATGTGACCTTAAAAATGGAAGTCACATGCCAGAGAAGACAGAAGGCAGAGACCCTGATAACTTCAAAGAGCCAACCACATGAGTGCCTGTTTACTCCTGGTCCTAGTAAAGTGAAGAGAGTAAACCTTTGCATGTAAACAACTAGATTTCTTTTCCTGTCGTAGGCAGCTGAACCCGATTGTGGCAGACCACTCCGTAGCTGAGTGTTTTTCTGTTCTCATCCACACTTGCAAAGGAACAGAACTAACTTGACTTATGACTGAAGTCTCTGCTGGGGACTTCCCTGTGGCCCAGCTCTGTGCACACTGTAAAATCTGTGTGTGCTGGCTTCCTTACACTTACTGGATCTGAAGTCTTTCTTAGGATGGGGGTGGGTAGAAGCTGGACTTTCAGTAGCCGTTTAAAAGTGGGGACAGGATGAGCAGGGCTGTAAGGATTCAGAGTGGGGAGACAGGCTGCTCTGACTGCCTTTTCGAAAAGCACATTTGGAGTCTGCAAAACTCTATCGAGGAGCTCCGAGAAGCAGGGTGGGTCCACGCCCTTGGTTCAGTTTCCTAGCACAGCCCGGATGGCAAGAGGAGGTGAAGTTAGAATCATATGGTCTTGATCCTGGAGCCACCCTTTAAAATTAGCTTTATTGGGGTATAACTGACGGGCAGCCAACTATAAATAATTAAAGTATATAATCTGACAGTTTTCCTTATGTATATGGGGGTATATCACTACAGCCAATAAAGTGCTCATAACCACTAGTCCCCAAAGTTTACTTAAGCCTCTTGTAATCCATCACCCTACCCCTGGCAACTAATGGGCTGGCTGCCCTCTATGACTATGAATTAATGCACGTTTTCTTTTTTAAAGTTTTGAGATTACAATTACATCATTTCCCCTTTCCTCTCTTCCCTCCAAACCCTCCAATATCCCCCTCCCCACTTTGCTCTCTTTCAAAATCATGGTCTCTTTTTCTGTAATTGTAGTTACGGACTGAGTGTGTGTGTGTGTGTGTGTGTGTGTGTGTGTGCATACGTGTGTTTATTCCCAAATGCAACCTGCTCAGCCTATCTAATATTACTGATGTGTTTGTTATGTTTTCCGGGTCATTATAGTACCGTGCAGAATAGTTCGCTGCCCTGAAAACCCATTGTGCCTATGCTTAATGCATTTGTTCGTTTGTTTTTGAGACAAAGTCTCATTATGCCGTCCTTCTGGCCTGAAGCTGGCTGTGTGGTACTGGCTGGCCTCAAACTCGCAGAAATCTGTCTGCTTCAGTTTCCTGAGTGCTGGGATTAAAGGTCGTACCAACATACCAGACTTGTGCTTAACTTTTAAAGAAACTTCTTAACTGTTATTCAAAAGTGGCCGACTGTGTGAGTGCCTGGCTCCCCCACAGTCTGTTTTATTTGCCCGCTTGCCTTTTGAGGTACTAGGGATCAGCCGCAGGCCTTTCCATGCTAACTCTGAGCTTACTTAGAGCTCGGCCGCCTGCAGGCAGCCTCCTCTGTGTTACTTAACATTGGGGGTAGCAAGACTGTTTATGTTGGTCATGTGATGCCGTTTAACTTCACTTACTTGCCACATGAACAGAAGTATCTGAAGAGATGGTGAAATGGACTTTCTTGAAAATCCCTGGCCCATTTTCACATACAAATCCTTCCTCAAGTATTTGATACATGAAGATTTCTCCTAACCTGTCTGTCATGTCAGCAGTACCTTCTCTCTCTCTCTCTCTCTCTCTCTCTCTCTCTCTCTCTCTCTCTCTCCAGATTCTTGCTATGTAGCCTAGGCTGGCCTTAAACTAGAACTTCTGCCTCGCCACCCAGATGTGGAACGCACTACCACGCATGGTAGTTTTGCATTTTGATGGTTTGCTTTATTCTTTTAATTTTTGTTTTTAATTGGAGGTAGGACACGCATATGCCACAACGTGTATGTGGAGGTCAGAGGACAACTTCTGAGAGTTGACTTTTTTTTTTTTTTCAATTTCCACTGTGTGATTTCTTGGGAAAACAAGCCGGGTCAGGTGGGGGGTTCTTTATCAGCTGCCCCATCCCGATGCCCCTCCTTCAGCCTTCCTGGACGGTGGTGAGGGCCTGAATCCAGGACCTCACTCACACTAGGCAAGCCCAGTTCACTGAGACTTGCCCCAACCCCATTTCCCTATTCTATTTTATTAATTGATGGGGTATTTCCCCCACCACCACTAAGCACTTTTTTGATTCCTTTAGTTTTTGAATAAATCTGGAAGTAGGCTGTGGTGTTCTTCAAGGCTGTTGTGACTGCTCTGTAAATTCTTTGCATTATCATATAAATGTTAAAATTAGTTTGTCAGTTTCTGTCCAGAAACTCAGACCCCCGGGAATGGTGGCACAGGCTTTTAATCCCAGCACTTAGAAGGCAGAGACGGGGAGAATTGCAAGCTGAAGTGTGAAGGCAGCCTGGACCACACAGGGAGGCCTTGCTTTAAAATAAAAAGAACAACCAACTGGAGAAACCCTCCCTGAGATTTAGGGCCTCCAGTCAGGGGCAGGGGCAGTTGATCTTGATGTTGAGCAACACAGCACATCACGGTACAGGTACGTGATGGAACAAAGCCAACTCACTCATGGCCAGAAATAAAAAAGAGGAAGGTGAAGGGGCCAGGCCCCATCCCCTGTCAGGGCATACTCGGTCATGTCAAAGCCTCCCACCACGCCTCACCTTTTCCATCACCTGCCAACAGAGGCATGCGGGAAAGCATCCCCCAGTCAGAGCCTCTGCGGAGGGCATTCAGGAGGCATGGAGCAGAGCCTCTTTCTCCCGCCCCCTTTTGAAGTACTTTATGTATCCATGTTATGTATCAGATTGCTGGCCCTGGTGCCTCCTTTTGCTCTTTTAGTGCAGGCAGTCTTTTCCTGGCCTCACCACAGCCTGCCTCCAAACAATGTTACCCCTTGTATATTATAACCTTGTTGCCCTTAAGTTTTTACTCTGTGCCCACACAGTTATTTATACATTTATTAAAAGTCTAGATTGTTATTTTTCTAGGTGGAAAGATGACCTTTCCCTATCAATTTTGTAATAAGATTGATGATGTCTACAAAAAAGCCTTGCTGGACTTATTAATCTTTTAGAGAAGGCTGGGTTTGAGGCTGAGTCCCTCTATGTAGCTCAGGCTGGCCTCATCTAGCTCAGGCTGGCCTCCCCTGGCAGTTCTCAGGCTCTGGATGGTGGAGTTTGCAGGCCTACACTGCCCAGCTACTCTGTACTCTGCTGGAAGGGAGAGCTTTCTTTCCTCCCCGAGTCGGCTGCCCTTGAAATGATTGATTATTCTTCCAGACTTCTCTGTTTTCAGGTATCACCCTTTTCCCATCTTAGGTGGATTCCCATACATCTTTCTTCCTCCTCCACCCTTTCTTTTACAACTCTACTTATGGAAAAATTTAAGCAGCACAAAGCTGACTGGTACAACACACCTCTGTACCGAGCAGCAATTATGAACTTGTGAAACCGCATTTTTCTAATTCTTCTGCAGAGGAATCACATGGAAGGGAACATATAACCCTCTCCATCTTGGGCGTGTGTGGCTTGCCATCCCTTCAAGGCAGTTTATTATGTATGTTAAGATGCATTCAATATGAAAATGTAAGAGTCTCCAGTGACTTCCAGCAGTCACCACAAGCTTTCAAAGTTTCTCTTCATGTTTTATGTATGGTCTTTAAGTGTAGCCTGTAGCCTGTAGCCTTTAGTATGTGTTATTTAGTGTTGAGATGATCTGAGCTCATTACAACACTCAGTAAAGTTTATGCTCTCTGCAGTTCCTGTAGGATACACACACAGAAACCTGTCATCTGTTTATCTGTCTGTCTGTCTGTCTGTCTATCTATCTATCTATCTATCTATCTATCTATCTATCTATCTATCTATCTCCTATCCTTATCTATCAGTTTATCATCCATCACCTGTCTATCATGTATCTATTATCTGTCTTTATCATCTATCATTATCAATTTATCACCTATCATCTACGTATCATCTCTTTATCACCTATCTATTATCTATTTACCATCTACCTGTATATCATCTACCATCCATCTATGCATCTATCATCAATCTATCATCTATCATTTATCATCTATGTATCTGTCTGTCATCAATTTATCAACTGTCAACTATTATCCATCTTCTGTCTATCATCTACCTGTATATCATCTATGTCTACCATCTATCTGTCCACCATGTATCTATCAACCATCTATCTATGTCTATCATCTATCTATGTCTATTATCTATCTGTCTATCATCTATCTGTCTATCATCTATGTCATCTGTCTATCATCTGTCTATGTCTGTCATCTATCTATCATCTATCTATCCTCTGTCATCCATCTGTCTGTCTATCATCATCAATCACATCCTTTAGATCTCAGTAATGCTTAGCGATTACACAGCACAGTGAGAAGCAGCTGAGAGATCCTGGCACCACCACTGAGTAGTCATTGTGGCTGCTTGGGTTCAGATCCAGTGTCATTACCTGCAAACTGAGCAACACCCACTTCCAGATGGCTGTTAGGATTAGAGACACAGCCTGAGGACTCTGGAGACACAGAGCTGTCGGACAATGGACAGACAGCAGAGTGCCACCCATGGCTGGGCTGGCTACAGATGCACCAGGGAGACTGAAACCACTAAAGAGCTGTGACAGAATCAAAATCATGCTTATAAAATGCTACTTCCTGGATTCTGAGGCCCTGTGCACACACCCAAATCGAATGCCTAGTAATCATAGCTCTTTATGATTCAATTCTGTTTTATAACAGAAACAGATAGAACCAGAAGTTCATTCAGGAGATTTGCAAAGTTTATAGTCCAGGCATCAAATCTCAATCCTTGTGCCTGAACCCGAGAATTTGTACCAAATGAGCCTTTCAGATTATCACATCGCTGTCAGGGTGCTGGGTGGAGTTCGTAGGCAGATGTGTTTTCTGGACCACGGAGTCTTATAGAAACTGACTGAGTGAATGACTCCAAGGTTCACACAGAAAAAGGAATATTGGGAGTCTCTCTCTCTCTCTCTCTCTCTCTCTCTCTCTCTCTCTCTCCCTCCACCCCACCCCCACTCCACCTTATACACAGTCACACACAGGGATGAAATCTCAGTGGGCAAAGTGCTTGCTGCTTAAGCTTGCGGACCTAAGTTCAGACCCCTAAAACTAAAACCCATGTGTCCTAAGTCAAGATGGGAGGCAGAGACAGGAGGCTCCCCAGAAGCTCTTGGACCAGCTAGCATGGTGTACACAGCTGCAAACTAAAGTTTAATCTTTTGATATGTATTGTTATGATGTGTATTGTTATGATAAATACTGCCCTCCCCTTCCAGGAACAAGAGAAGCCTCACTTACAGTGTGATCTTGCTCCTTAATTTAAAACTATTGGTTAAATAAAGATTCCGACAGCCAGTAGCAGGGCAGAAGAGACACTGGCGGGAGTGGTGGAAAAGGGTGGGGGGGGTGGAGGAGTAGGGTGGGGGTTGCGGGGAGTGTTCCTGGGTCTGGGATCTGAGGAAACCAAGAGGAGAGGGAGGAAGGTGAAGAGAGGAGAAGACACCATGGGATAAGAATCTTAAAATCATGGCCATGAGGGCTGGCCAGTTGTTAAGAGCAGCACAGATAGAACATTGTAAGTAATAACACGGGGTCATCGGTAGGAAAGTAGGTTCTAATAGTGTAGCCGGTAGATATCTGCCCAGCTTTAGTGCTGATAAAGGCTTATTATAAATTAAAGGTCTGGTGTGTCTTTTTTCTGGGAATTGAATAATCAAAGGTGGGGTAGAAGCCTCTGATTGAGATTAGATTTTTTTTTTATAACAGTAAACAACACAAGACCTCAAACAAGGTGAATGGTGACAACAGACCCTGAGGTCGGCCTCTGACGTCTACACGCAGGCTGTGGTGCAGAAACACCCATAGTCACACAGAAGAGGCACATGTGCACATACATGCAGCTTTAAAACACACACAAAAACCCTACTAAAATTGGTTTATCAGCGCTAAATGTCTGAAAGCCGTCTAAAAGGCAAAGACAACATCAAGCAAAAATAATGAAGCTCAGGACTGGGACCTAAGTTCAAATCCCTGGTGCCTATCGAGAAGCCAGGTACAGTGGGGATGCTCCTGTCACTCCAGTGCTGGAGCAGGGAGGGTAGAGACTGGCAGTCCCTTGGGCCCTGTGGGCCAGCCAGTCCAGGTGAGACAGTCAACCCAAGTTCAACGAGCCTGTCTGCATACAAACTAAAGTGCAGAACAAGAGTGGAAGACACTCGACATCAACCTCTTGTCTTCACATGTATACCTACTGAGTGCACAGATGTGGGTACTTGTGCATGCAGGAGCACACGCACACTCAGGCACACACACACAGAGGCACACACGTGCACGCACACATACACACATATACACATACATATACATAGGCACACACATATAGAGGCACACACAGGCACACAGAAGCACACACTGACACATACACACAGGCACACACAGACATGCACACATATACACATACTCACACTTACATAGGCGCTCACATATGCACACACATACACGCGGGCACATACTTGTGTGAAGTTGTAAAGCAAAGGCCTCCCCATTTGCGCTGATTGAAGGCACAGTCCATTTGGAGGTCTCTAGGAAGAACCCATGGTGACTGGCCTATTTATGAGACAGGCCTAAAAACTCTGAACTCAGTTTGACATTATTTTTTTTTTATTTAGTTTCTCATGTATTTTATTTTTTTAAAGACTTTATTTAGTTTACATATGTGAATATGCTGTAGCTGTCTTCAGACACACCAGAAGAGGGCACCAGATCCCATTACAGATGGTTGAGAGCCACCATGTGGTTGCTGGGAATTGAACTCAGGACCTCTGGAAGAGCAGCCAGTGCTCTTAACTGCTCACCACCACGCCCAACAATTAAAAATAATTTGATAAGATTGAATAGGTTCCTGAACAGTGTTAGTTTTTTTTAATTATCCAATATTGTTAATTTTATGTATTAATTTTTAAAGATTTGTTGTTTATATTTTATGTTTGTTTGCCTGCATGTAAGTCTGTGAATTATGTGCCCAGAGGGTGTTGAGAGACCTAGAACTGAAGTTACAATCAGCCGTGAGCCACCTTGTGGATACTAGGGGTCGAACGCCAGTCTCCTACAAAAGCAACAAGTGCTCCTCACCACGGAGGGAGGCATCTTCCCAGCGCCAGGATTGCTGATTAAAAAAGCAAAGCAAAGCAAAACCCACACACTTACTTTGCAAGCTTCTCAGCTCAGGTAAGTGATTTACTAATCCAAGCTCGCCAACTGTTTTACTGCTATGCTCATTGGGTAATTTTCAATGACAACTTTTCTGTAGTATTATATGTGCATGAGTGTTTTGTCTGGTGCCTGTGGAGGCCAGAAGAGGGCATCAGTTCCCCCAGAACTGGAGTTACAGCCTGTTGTGAACCACCACGTCAACGCTTGGAATCAACACTGGGCCCTCTGCAAGAGCAGCTGGGGCTCTTAACTGCTGAGCGGTCCTCCAGCCCAAATGTTTTGTTTTGTTTTGTTTTTTTCTTTTTTTTTTTTCTTTTCTTTTTTTTCCGGAGCTGGGGACCGAACCCAGGGCCTTGCGGTTGCTAGGCAAGCGCTCTACCACTGAGCTAAATCCCCAACCCCTTGTTTTGTTTTTTTAAAGAAAAAAAAAGTGTTCTTTTTTGGCGTTGGGTGTGAAATGCTCTCCTGATCCCCACTAAGGCAGACCTGCATCTCAGCAGGGTGTGAGTCGCCTTCCTTCCATGGTGGTTTCCCGTACAGTGACAGTCACAGTCCCTCTGTCATGCAGACTTGATTTCATATACTTTGAGATTTTCTGACCCAGTACAACCTGTTTACTAACCTGGCTGTTTTCATTTACACCTTGTATAGAAGAAACGAACACAAAGAAGTCCTTGTTATAAACCAGGGCCTCTGCCTGAGGCTGAGCCAACAGTCTTCTCTAGTCTTAATGTACATTTATGCCTTGGGCCGTGTACTGAGAAACAGAAGAGACACTCAGGAGTCTCTGTCTCTGTTACCCATAAGGACCCCGTTTGTCTGATACCCTCAAGTTTATCACGTTCCTGACATGCTAGGGGATTGCATTTTTTGTTTGTTTTTGACAGGGTCTTACATAGCTCAGTCTGACCTTGAACTTCTGATCTTGCTTCCGCCTCCCAAGTGCTGGGATCATAGATTAGTACTACCAGGCCCAACTTAAGGAAATTCTTTACTACCTACAAAGCCAATATCCATTACATCAGAGAGTAGTCTCACAAAACAAAATAAAATAAAACCACCACCAACAACAACAAAATGGTCAGTAAGATGGCTCAGCAGTAAGGTGCTTACCACAGAGCTTCATGGCTTTACTTTGATTCCCATAAACCTACGGGTAGGAGAGAGCTGTCCCCTATTAAGGGACAGATGACTCCGTTTCTCTTTTTAGTTAAATGATGTTAGACTTTGATCAGGTCCTTGTCTAGAGGTCACCTTGGTTTTGTTTTTGTTGTTTGTTTGTTTTGTTTTGTACTTCCTCAATAATCTTGTGAACTACCCATTGTAAATTGTTCACATTTTTCTGAGGATTGACTGACCAGAAAATGTTTCATGATATGTTAACTGTCTGACCATAAACCCACAACATGTACCTTTCTTGTGCTCATGAAAATAGCTTTGAGGGGTTGGGGATTTAGCTCAGTGGTAGAGCACTGGCCTAGCAAGCGCAAGGCCCTGGGTTGGGTCCCCAGCTCCGAAAAAAAGAAAAAAGAAAAAAGGAAAAAGAAAAAAAAAGGAAATAGCTTTGAAATCTTGTTTTGTGCTTTAATCACTTGCTCCCTTGATACAAAAGGGTCCTTGTGCTTCCGGTCTGTGCTGCTTCATTTCCTGCCAAGGGAGAATGTTAGCCTGACTTAAAAATAAAATTCTGCCTTGCATCATCTTGGTGTTAGCTCCTGCTTTCAGACACTTCAAATGAACTCTGACCTTTATACGTGTGTGTGTGTGTGTGTGTGTGTGTGTGTGTGTGTGTGTGAGAGAGAGAGAGAGAGAGAGAGAGAGAGAGAATGAGAGAGAGAGAATGAGAGAGAGAGAGAGAGAGAGAGAGAGAGAGACTCATACTTTGTCTCTGTCTCTCTCATACACAAATAAGTAAACAAAACGTTAAACTAATGGGCTTCAGAGCAACCTCTGGGAGTGGTGTGGTTCGTCTTACAAGAACTGATTTTATAAACTGTTTATTAAACATGGTCATTGTTAAATATTGAACCTGCTAATTACCATGAACTACATTATATTGAAAATGAGGAGAGTAAGTCCCCAGCACCTACGCTTAGAGGTTACGGCAGTTACTTTCCCCTCTGCTCCTGGAGTTTGTTTTGCAACAACTGTATCTTTCTGGTAACTTCTCGTGTTGTGACTGTTTTTCTCTTCCCAGGTCTATAGCCAGCTGTCCCTGTTGACGTTGGCCACAAAGGGGTATTTATACAGAAACTGCCCTGCACTACAGAAAACCACCTTTTCTTCTATGGCAGGGACAGTTAACCACTCGCCAGTCATTACCATGAGCGATGTTCCCCCCAAGCCTGCAAACTCAATCCTTGATCCTTAGTAGTGGCTTGTTATATTCAATTAAGCAATGTTTGTTTCTTGGTTATTGTTACACATTTGGTTAATCCAGCTGAAGTATTAGAAGAATGTATATCTATTAAGCCTAAGTATTTATATGATTATGAAAAAGAAAAAAATTGAGTACATAAAAGCATTTGGAGAATTGCTGGGCGTGCCTGTAATCCCAGCATTTAGGAGGCAGAGGCAGGAAGGCGATAAGTTCAAGGCGAGCCTAGGCTGCATGGAAAGTTCCAGGTTGGGCTATACAATAAGACAGCCTTTTCCTCCCCCAAACAAATCCTTTTGCTTTTGGGTAGTTTGTAGGTAGTCTATTAATCTAGAAAATTAATATCTTGAAGGAAGAGTATTGGGGGTGATGACTTTCAAAGCATATTTCATTTCTGCTTGTGCGAGTGTAGCCTGCTACATTTATAATTACAAAGAAAGAAAAGGACTTTCCCCCATGAACCAATGAGACATAAACATTAGTCATGTGTAAATCTGTTCTCTAAACTGTCGAAAGTTCACTTGTGTTTCATAAACCTTGGGCTGAGCAGTCTGCCTTCAAGACATCACCTGTCTGCTAGGAGTTGGGGGTCCTTGCCCAGGTGCCTCTTAAGATTGTCAGGTGTGTGTGATGTGGCCCAGGTGGCTGTCAATGCACTTGCCAAGCCTTCTCCTGCTTCTCCTGTTGGGCTTTCTTTATAAGGTTGCTTTTCTTTTCCGAGTTGACAGTCTTCAGTCAAACTGGAGGGAAAGCAGACATCTATTGGCAGTAAAACTGATTGCTTTGGGTATTTTCAATACAATAACCAGCAGTGTCAGAATGGTGACAGCCAGGCCCTTGAGTCCCAAGGAGCACAGGCAGGGTTCAGTAGGATGCTTGTGGTTCCTCGGAGACCCAGATCTGAGAAAGAGCAGGTGAGGCAGAGGCCCCCAATTAGAAGAGAAAGCCCTTACCCAGGAGGGCGTGGTCTTGCCTGGCTGCATCTGGGCTCTCTGGTGACTGCTTACAACAGGAAGGCAGGTTTTAAGAGACAGACTTGTGCTTCTGTCTGTGTGAGTAGAACATGTTTATAGCTGCTCTATTTTTAACTTGGGGCTGCATGCGAGTCCAGGGTCTCCATTTATGTATGTCTGACTTTGCTGTGGAACCACAAACAGGTATGGTGTGGGGCCCCTTCTCAGCCTCTGGGTGGGCCCAGGCTTTCCTGTCGTAATATGGGGATTTAGTTTAATGACCCCTCTGGAGTGCCGACCCCAGGCCCTTTAATCACCTCCTAAAATCTTGTTTTGCTTGTTAACAGTTGACAAAGCTATTTTAAGCCTAGAAATAAAATCTTCCCACTTCTAAATTTTTTATGTTTGACGTGACTCGGGATTTTACCTAGGCCTGGGGCATGCGAAGCAAGCGCTCTATTATTGAGCTACCTCTGCAGCCCTTAATTTTTAAAATTATTTTACTCTCTGTGTGTGTGTGTGTGTGTGTGTGTGTGTGTGTGTGTGTTTTGCCTACATGTATATATGTATATCATGGGTATGTCTGGTACCCAGGGAAGTCAGAAGAGGGTGCTATATATATCCCTTGAAACTAGAGTTACGGATGGTTCTGAGCCACCATGTGGGTGTTGGGAATCCGACCCAAAGGACCAGGTTCTCTGACAGAGCAACACCTGCTCTTAACCGCTGACCCAGCTCCCCAGCATTCCCTAACTCTTGCTTGTTTGAGACAGGCGCTCTCTTTGTATCTTTGGCCCTGTAGGACAGTGTGGCCTTGAACTCGTAGAGAGCCATCTGCTTCTGCTCCCCCATGGCAGTTTAAACACGTGCGTCACTACACCAGGCTCCTTAGGGTTTTTTTGTTTTTGTTTGTTTAAGGAATCATTTTATTGAAACTTATTTAACTGACTTTCGTTTATGGATTTGGTGTGGTAGGTAATAAAGAGTTTATTGGACACACAATAGACATGCAACCGGTTTATGTGATAAATACCCTGAGACGTTTTTATTCGTGGAACATATAAAGATTTCCAAGCCATTATATCGCCAATAACTGTCTCTCGCCTGTGCCTTTCTGGATGTAGTCACGTTACTATTATCTCTGGACCTAAACTGATAATTGTCCAACTTTAAAAATAGAATTTACCACAGGGCTATAATTTACATTTTAGCTTGAAATATTAATTTATAGACTGTGATTTCCTTCTATAAAATCATGTCTGTAAGTGTGCCTGCGTGAATTTATGTGCACCGTGTGTGTGTGCAGTTGCCTGAGGAGACCAGAGAAGGGCTTTGGTTCTCTGGAGTCCCGGGTGGTTGGGAGCTGCCTGGATTCGTGCTGCAGACTGAACCTGGGTTTTCTGCAACAGCGGTAGCTTTCCTAACTGCTGAGCCATCCTCCTGCCCCACTCACGTAAGGAAGTGTGGAAAGTGAACTGAGGAATAACTCGCTGACATTCCGTCCCTCCGTGTAGCTCTTGCCATTTCATTGAATTCTACTCTGGAATTTCATTATATGTACGTCATGGTGTTTAAGAATTTTAATCATGATTCACAAGGAGGCTCGACGGGAATGTCTTTCTCGTCACCCCAAGTGATAAGCGTTTTCCGTGTTGCTCATGGTCCTCGCAGCCCCCCACCCCCACCCCCACCCCCACCCCCGTTTCAATATTTGCTCACTGGACAGTTTTTTGCCTTTCAAACGTGGTGCGGCTGACAAGATGTCAAATGCACAGTTTTCCAGGAACACGGGTAGCTACTGTGTGAAGTGAGTTGGAACCACAAAGAGGCTAAAAGGAAGGCAGCCGTCCCTTTGGTAGCAGGGCGTGGTAGTGTGGGCATGGGCTAGGGCACATGGAAGCCGTGACCGTGACTTCTCAGTCAGGTGGGCAGACAGCAGGCAAACCTTCACCGTGACTTAGTTATAGTAAATGTGTTGGATTTGGGGGTGATTTGCTTTGATCATAAATTGGATCTGTTCAAATACCTCTCATTCCTGCCATCTTACATGCTTTGTGGCTCCACGGTGGAGAAGGGAATAGTGCTGGGTGTGTGGGTTGGAGGCCAAGGGTACAGGGAGGAGACTGAAGATCCCTCTGTCCTGCAGGCCAGGGAGGCCTGGCCAAGGCCCTGTAGCCCTGCAGCCCTGCTCTGCTTGTCTCTGCCCAGAAGCAGCCTCACTGCAGTACCGTACAGATAATAAACTTGAATGTACTGAGGGGTGGGAACAGAAGATGCAGCAACTTGATTCATGTGTGCGTGTGTGTGCGTGTGTGTACATGTGTGTGTGTGCGTGTATGTGTGTGTGTGTGCGCGTGTGTATTTCTGTGTGTTTCTGTCTGTCTGCATATTGATGCGTAGAGGTCACAGGTCAACCTTCGTGGTATCCCTCTGCTGCCATCCACCTTGTCTTTTGAATCTGGCCTTTCATTGTCCTGGAGTTCCCTGATTAAGCTAGACTGGCTGGCATCAAGTCCCAGAGGTCTTCCTGCCTCTGCCTCCCCAGTGCTGAGCTCACAAGCTAAGCACCTCCATGCTATGACTTTCCCTCATTGCTTCCTCGGATCTAACTCAGGTCCTCATACTTGAGTGGTAAAGGTCTTTCCTGGCTGAGACACCTTTCGAGCCTCTTGTCTTGTTTTTTTTAAGAGATAAGATCTCATTACGTTGCCCAAGCTAGTCTTGAACTCCTGAGCTCAAGGGAGGCACCTGCCTCAGCCTCTCAAGTCTCTGAACCTTAGGACCCACACCTGTTCTTGGCTCTTGGATTATTTTCTTTTACACTAGAGGACTCTCTGTCCTAACCAAAGCTGAACTCCACTCTCCAGGTACTGTAAGAACAGGCGATCCAAGGCTGGGGCTGGTAAGAGCACGTTTGACCAGAGTGCCCAGCAGCTTTTCTGTGCTGAGCTCATTCTGATGCACCTTCTGCACTGTTACAACAGTGACTCTCTCCAGGATTTTAGAGAGATCACATTGGCTTCCTGTGGCTGTGATAAATCACCTAAGACAAAGGGCTTACAGGGAAGAAAGGTTACCACCCTGTCTCGTTGGCCTGTGGACGGCTGAATATCATGGCAAGGAGCCTGTGCTAGGGTAAAGCTGCTTGTCGGGAAGGAATCAGAGAAAGAACTGGAAGAGCTTGAAGGGGCTCGAGACCCCATATGAACAACAATGCCAAGCAACCAGAGCTTCCAGGGACTAAGCCACTACCTAAAGACTATACATGGACTGACCCTGGACTCTGACCCCATAGGTAGCAATGAATATCCTAGTAAGAGCACCAGTGGAAGGGGAAGCCCTGGGTCCTTCTAAGACTGAACCCCCAGTGAACTAGTCTATGGGGGGAGGGCGGCAATGGGGGGAGGGTTGGGAGGGGAACACCCATAAGGAAGGGGAGGGGGGAGGGGGATGTTTGCCCGGAAACCGGGAAAGGGAATAACACTCGAAATGTATATAAGAAATACTCAAGTTAATTAAAAAAAAAAATTAAAAAAAAAAAAAGAGAATCCTATGAAAGAAAGTAAAAGGGATTGAGTTTGGAATTTATGTCCCAAAAGGCTTTTATAATAAATGTTTATGCATATTTGTATATATGTAAAAAAAAAAGATTTTAATATGTTCTTTATTTACTTGTTTGCTTTTTCCAGTCCCATTTACCCATCCATCCATTCCAGAGTGTGTGTGAGGAACCAGTCCCACTTTGAAGAGTACGTTCCCCCAGTGACATAGCTTCTTCCTATGAGACCCTACCTCCCAGAAGTTTCACTACCACCCAACAGGGCTATCAACTGGGAACCAAGCACTCACCACGTGTGTCTTTGGGGGTCACTGAAGATCTGAAGCAAAATCGATGCTAGGAAGTAGCTGGATTTCTTCTGTAGCTTCTGCTTATCTGTACCCTCCATGTTGGGGACCCACGTAAGCCCCACACGTGCTCCTTCTCAGCACCCAGAGTTCAGACACACACTCAGGCTTACTCACACTTAACGTACACACGTACGCTCTTGTCATGGAGACTTGTTACACATGCTAGGTGGTGCTGATGGCTGGGTGTCTCTTCCTTTTCCAAGCTTGTATCAGACTCACCAAGTTTGCCTCAGATAAGGACTTGGGACTCTCTCTCCCTAGAGGCCTAATCCTGAGCCCCAATCCCCTCTTAATCCAAGCAGCATCCTTCCTGTGGCAGAGAAAAGGGTACTGGGATTAACCTTGAACTTTACATACTTGGATTTTTTTTTTTTAACTACAGGATCAATGGGATATGCCTGTGTGTTTAATTCAAACCTGACTTGCTTCCTTTCTGGACAGAGAAAAACATTCACTTGCTCATGGAATATTATTGCCCTGAAGATGTCAATCTATGTGCTGTGGTCACACAGTCATACATCGAGAGCACAGAAGAGAGGTGCACACAAGTATGTGGTAACATGTAAGGAGGGGCTCAGCATAAACATAGATGGGCCCCTTAACTCATATGTTACTATGACAGAACACTTGAAAATGGGCATTTTGTAATGATAAGGGTTTTGCTCAAATCTCAGACTGAGAGGCTGAAATCCAGGAGCACGCACCTCCGTCCGCTTGGCTCTAGGGAGGCCTTTTTGGCTCCATCACACCCTGGAAGAACCGTGAGCACAGTGTGAGGAGGCCTTGGCTAAGTTTGCTGACTTTGCTCCATTTCTTATTGTTTTGGGCTCACCACCTTAAAAAATTACTTTCTCTTAAGTTAAGGTCCCAGAAAAACTATATTAATCTCTTCAGAGGGTGACATCTTCAATAACACACCCACCTCTTGTGTGGCGGTTTCTCCCAGGTTGAATGCCATCGCGTGGCCATTGCCACATCTCTGACCACTCACAGGAGACCCCTGTAAGACAGGGCCTGACACTCCTGAACGGAAGCGGAAAGGGCTGATGGTGGATGACGTTAACAAGCTGCACAGGACCTCTCCCTCGCTGAGGGTCTAGCTCTAGCTAACTGTGTCGCTGCAGGGAGGGAGGCTCTTCTTTGGTGGGGTACCTGACTGTAAGTCATCTGTGTGTTTCGAGTAATCCCTATAAACTCATTGGTTCACCGAGCTAGACTCGGAGGGATAATTTCTTTAGTCTGTCATTGTCATTTCCAGGGTGACTAGAAATAGAGTCATCAGGGAAAGTCACATAACAACCTTCCACAAGGATTGTGCCCCTTAATGGTTTGCCCACATCTTGACATTTCTGCACTGGGGAATCTAGCTGCCAGAGTAGGGGTTTGGAGGTGCATCATATCAGTGGCAGTCCTTCCCTCGAAGAGCACTCAGGACATGTGGATGTAGATGACTCAGTATGCTGGGCTGCAGTACCCTCGGAAGAGGGTTCTGTGGTGAGGGATCGACCACCAAGTCTCGCCTAGAACAGGCCTGATCCAAACACACTGTAATGAGTGCCCTACCACAGCAGATAACACTTTCGTTGTTATACAGAGTCGCCCGTATTCCAAGCATGTAAAAACCAAAGAGATCCCAAGAAAACAGACACCTACACAAAAATATGAACCTGTTCATAGCAGTGTTGACAGAAACTAAAGGTGACAGTAACTCAGGTGAGCATTGACAGATGGCAGATAAAACATAGGGTAGCCGCAGACTGGAATACTGTCCAGCCATGAAGAGGAGTGAAGCACCGTGACATGCCACGGCATGGATGGATCTTAAAACAATCCTCAGAAAGAGCAAATAGATTCGTGGGGGGAACGGAAAGACTTCTTTTGGGCACAGAGTTTCTCTCTGAGGAATGTACATGAATCCACTATAGCTTCTTCACAGTGGTGCATTTCAAGTCATGAGAATAATTCTTAAACTTTAAAGTCTAGCAATTACTCCCGGTGGGTCCTGCGTGCAGCATCAGGAGCTGTACTCACTAGGATATTAGAGAACATGTGTCACCACGTCCTGCAGGGCTTGGCTTCTGGAGCCCTGCCTAGGGGTGCTGAGGGCATGAAGAAAGGACACACGCTTGTACAGTGCAGCTTGAGTAAGGTGTGGTTCTCGAACACTCCAGCTACCTCCACAACCTGGGAGGGACAGTGTGGGGACGGCTAGTCTCTCAGAAGAGGAAGCTGCAGGTGCCAGTCAGCATATCAATATATCATTCATTCATATTGATCAATATGATCAATCATTCATAATGCTACTTTCAGTTGTCAACTCGACTTTAGTTGCAGTCAGGTTTTAACTAAAACCGAAGCAGTTGGGTACACCTGTGAGGGATTTTTGTTAATTGAATTATTTAAAGAGGGAAGACTTACCTTTAATCTCATTTTTTGTTTTGTTTTGTTTGTTTTTTTGAGTTAGGGTGTCTCTATGTAGCCTTGACTGTCCTGGAACTAGCTTTGTAGAGCAGGCTAGCCTTGAACTCACAGAAATTCACCTGCCTCTGCTTCCCAAGTGCTGGGACAAAAGGTGTGCAGCACCACTGTCTGGCTAACCCAGATCTTTTGAAGTAGGATGATATACCTTAAATCAAGGCTGTACTTCACGGTGACAGCCTATATAAGGGAAGAAGGGAGCACTTGCTCTTTGCCTGTGCACTCTCACTTGTGTTAGCACATCCATTCCTTCGCTTACTTGCCTTAGAGCCCACTTCTTTGGGATTCCAGCATATACTGTAGACCAGCTGAGGCATCCAGCCTCGTGGACTGAACAACTACTGGCTTCTTGGATTGTGTGTTGGTGGGCAGCCACTGGTGGACTAGCTGGTCCACAGCCTGGGATCTACTCTAGTACATTCTTTTTCTATTGTCTCTGTCCCTCTAGAGAACCCTAACTGATACAGACAGCCAAGAAAAAGTTGGCATTTCTCTTGAGCCTGGTCCCTGTGGACAACAGCTTTACCATTTGGTCTTGGAGTCCTTAGCAGGCTATGTCTGTGTCAACACACACACACACACACAGACAGACACACACACACACACAGACAGACACACACAGACACACACAGACACACACAGACACACACATACACATACACACATACATACATACAAACACACATACACACAAACACACATATACACACAGACACACACACAAACACACATACACACACAAACACACACACAGACACAGACACACACACATACACACATACATACATACACACACACAAACACAAATACACACACCCACAGACACACACCCACAGACACACACACACACACACACACACACACACACACACACACACTCATGCTCTCAAAGCGTCTTCCATTCCCTGAAGCACTGGGGTTGCAAGGAGGCTTGTCAGTGTTCTTTTTCATGCCTGGGATATTCTGGGGACCCTGCTGTCATCTCCTGCTGTTTGCAAGGGCTACATCTTGAATGAGAAGACATCTCTAAGGTAACCTCATAGCAAGGTAGAAAGGAATTCTCCACTGACCTTGCTGCCATGCTTGGGCCTAGGCAAGAAGGTAGCTGTTTCTCTCTGGCCTGGTGGTGTTTGGGGCTGTGCCTTAGCACCCCACCCTCTCCTGTCTGCCAAAGGATGAACATTTTCCCAAACGAGTTCATCACATCCACATCCTAGGGCATGCGCAGCCCTTTTGCCTGTATGAGTGTTTCAGACAAAGACTCAAGGCTGCTTGGGGGAATGTCTGTCCAGAAGAGGTTCCTCTGAAACTCATGGCTACTGGTTTGGTCTCCTGTCCTCAAGGTCAACCCATTGTGTCCTGTGGTCCCTGCTGCCTGTCTGGGAGGCTCCAACTACACCTAGGGCAGCAGCAGCCATGACGGTACCAATGGCAAGGGTGTCATGGTACTAATGAGCCACTGCTGAGCCTGGTTCTTCGTGACTCAGACAGGAAGCCACCAACCAGTGAAACCAGAAGTTTCTGTGGCCCTCTCTGGGCTGGAAACCCCTGGGTGTGTTTTAAGCTTCTATTTCTAGAAGCCAAAGGAAACCGGCATCAGAAAGACTGATTTACCCATATTGGGCCAAGGGGAGAGACTGGGAGAGAGTGGCTCTGAGCCAGGCCTCTTGTTTCTTAATCAAACTAAAAAGTACCCTCTAGGAGTTTACAGCCGGAGGAAAGCAACTGGGATTATGCAAATGGACCATTTGGAGTGCGGGTGGGAGGCTGTCCCGGGATAAGGGAGTGAGTAGGGCTGAGGGGCTGCTGTGGCACAGGGCACAGAGCAGAGAGAGGGTGGTGATGCTCAGAGCCCTGCCGGGGGTCCGGGGTCCGGCCCAAGGGGAGGCTGGAGCAGTCAGCGTCACTGCAGCACGAAAGGCAGGCCCTGGAGTCAAGAGTTAAAAGAAAGCAAACTGAAGTCCTTTTATCTGACTTTTTTTCACTTAAAGGAAGGCAGGAGTAGTCACCATGCGCATTTTAAAAAAGCTTCAAGGAACTGCTTTAAAATGTAAAATGATGAATTTCCCATTTCTTGAAATGTCTAAACTACTAGGTCACATCTTAGTGCTACCAGAAGTTTTTAGGGCAAAAGCCTGAGCTCTGACAGCCTGGCAGACAAGACTCCAACTTCCCCTGTCCTGCTTAGTGGAGCCAAGCTGGGGAGAGGAAGGGATAAGGGGACCCAGTGACTGTGGGGTAAACAGAGGAAGAATTACCACAGGAGCAAGAGGTCTGTCTGCACAATGAAACAGTCCTGGTCAGTGTGTGGGCTGGTTGGTTAAGTCCTGGTCAGGGTTTGGTCTGGTTGGTTAAGTCCTGGTTAGGGGGGGTTGGGGATTTAGCTCAGTGGTAGAGCGCTTGCCTAGGAAGCACAAGGCCCTGGGTTCGATCCCCAGCTCCGAAAAAAAGAACAAAAAAAAAAAAAAAAAAAAAGTCCTGGTTAGGGGGTGGGCTGGTTGGTTAAGTCCTGGTCAGGGGGTGGGCTGGTTGGTTAGTGTCTCAGTCCTGTCCTGTAAGGTGGTATGAAGAAGTCCTCCCTTGTTGGGGATCTGCCTAGTTTACTTCTGCCCCAGGTGCAGCCCCCAC